>NC_135086.1:1075624-1080624 GCF_051107435.1 Chaetodon auriga
CTGAGCCGTTCAAGGTGAGTAACAGGTAATATCGCGTGCTGTGTGTCAGATATGTTTGCTCTGTGCTGTGGCTTCATCATTGATGATGAGGATGAGGAGTTTTGCTCTTCCTGCTTCCTGCTGAAGTCTGAGAGTTTCTGTTTGGAACCATCACAGCACAGACCTCCTCCTCCACGCTTCAGGTATTAGACCGCACCCTGTTTACTGCTGCTTATTTGATTGATAAGATCCAGTGATTAGACGGCCCCTGAGCAGATGCACTCAGGGCGGTGCAGCTCAGAGCTCAGGGCGGTGCAGCTCAGAGCTCAGGGTGGTGCAGCTCAGAGCTCAGGGTGGTGCAGCTCTCAGAGCTCAGGGCGGTGCAGCTCAGAGCTCAGAGCTCAGGGCGGTGCAGCTCTCAGAGCTCAGGGCGGTGCAGCTCAGAGCTCAGGGCGGTGCAGCAGGTCACAGTGAGGAGGAGGTGGACGCTCTCGCTCTCTGTAGCCTCTGGAGGAAGTGAAGACGCTGCTGGACGTCTTGACCAATGATGTGATGTTGTTAGACCAGGAGAGGTCCTCTGTGACGGACACGCCCTGACATTGGATGGTGCTGCTCGCCCGATGATGGTCTAGGATGGTTTAGGAAAAGGTTGTTATCTTTGCACCATGTGACCAGTCGGTTCACCTCATTCCTGCGTTTGATTGGTCATTGTCGCTGGTGAGAGCGACCACAGCTGTGTCACCAGCAGCTGGTGCACAGTCACGGGTCAGCAGGGTCAAGATCAGAGGCCCTGCAGTCCGCCAGGGACGCGGTCCAGTATCTGGTTACAGAGCGAGGTGTTCAGGCCCAGCGGGTCCAGTTTCCTCACCAGCTGCTGAGGGATGACGGTTTTGACTGCTGAGCTGAAATCCATGAGCACTTTGTCACAGAAGAGCTGGAGGCAGGAGGAGGCCAGAGGAGGAGGCCAGAGGAGGAGGCCAGAGGAGCAGGCCAGAGGAGCAGGCCAGAGGAGCAGGCCAGAGGAGGAGGCGTGGGTCATGGAGAGGAAAGATCCAGAGGCCAGTAGCTGAGAGGGTGGAGTCCTCTGCACAGGCGTGGCGTTTCATTGGTTCAGCAGAAGGTGGTGGAGGTCTGTAGTCCGTCTCGATGGCTCGTTCAGTTTCTGTGTCTTAAACACAAACGTGGAGACGCAGACAAAGATAAAGCCGAACTATCGGGACAAGCTTCAGTCGAAACGTTAGACTCATTTACATATTTCACATGTTTGAAGTACTTTGTGCTGAACAGCAGGAGAAAGAACATCAGTTCTCCAGGCCTGAAGCCCGTCCTGATGGTGGCTGACGTGTTCAGGCTGACGCTCGGTCCTCTGACCTCCTGTCATCCTCTCAGTCGATCACACAGACTCTAAATGAAGCTCAGAGTTCGACTGAAGCTCCTGAAGCTCGAACGTTGTGTCTGTCGCTCATGATCCCCTGAACGTCTCTCTGGTCGGGGACTCAAACCCAGCGTGTCACCGGCGTTCAGCCTCAGTGTGTTTCACGTCGCACAGCGGCGTTCGTTGATGAAGCCCGCTGACGATGACGATCCTCTGATGTTTTTCATGTACCACCATCAGGTCAACATGTTAGTGTGTCCAGTACTCCAACACTGGTTTATGAGCAAACACCTGCAGAGATGATGACACTCACAGCAGCCTCGATGGACTGGCTGCTAATTAGCACATTAGCATGCTAACATGCTAACGTAGGATGGTGAAACTTCATACCTGCTAAACATCAGTATCTCTCCTCTCCTCTGCTCTCCTCAGGTCAGATGTTCTGATTGGCGCTCCTCGGGCCAACACGTCCTCCTCCGGTGACGTTGTGGAGAGAGGAGCAGTGTACAGCTGCCCCTGGAGGAGCTCCTCGGCCTGCCAGCAGCTGCAGTTCGACAGTTCAGGTACTGAAAGCTCCCCTTCGTCTTTCATGACGCTGTTTACAGTCAGCCTGAGAAACCCGTTAACCCTCAACAGCTACCCCGTCCTCCTCCTCCTCCTCCTCCCTGCAGGAGTGGGTTTCAGAGAACTGTTCAGAATCCTGACGATAATCACGATTACAACAATAAACTGTTTTTTTCTGCACGACTGTCTCAGCAGAGGTGAACAGACGGGATCAATTTAAATCTCAATTAATGTACATTTCATCTTCGTCAGTCGGTGCTCCTCCTGTGTGTCTGCAGGAGTCAGAATTCACTCATTTCTTAATCAGATCAACTCAAACGACTCAGCAGTCCGATCATGATGATCCTTATTAGAACCATGCTGAGTTTGGCTTCAGTGACGTTCGATCCGTTCAGACCCAGAAACGAGTCCAAGAATCTGAATCATTCTGACTCTCTGGTGACTCTTGTGGTCTCTTGTGGTCTGTTGTGGTCTCTTGTGGTCTCTTGTGGTCTCTTGTGGACTCTTGTGGTCTCTTGTGGTCTCTTGTGGACTCTTGTGGACGTGATGAACAGCGTCTTGTGCACTCTGGGTCTCAGTGAAGGACGTCTCTGCTCTGACAGTGGACTCCTGAAGCCTCCCTGTTTGTGTTCAGCTGAAGTGTTTGAATGTGGATCAGCTGTAGAATATGTCGTGTTAGCGTTAGCAGCGTTAGCAGCGTTAGCAGCGTTAGCAGCGTTAGCAGCGTTAGCAGCGTTAGCAGCGTTAGCAGCCGCTCTGCCAGCTCTGGCACAGCTCCAGTGAACAGTGAGGCTGATGTCAGCCTGGCTGAGTCTCACGGACTCGCTGTGAACGTGTCAGTGACGCTCTGAATGGCTGAAGCAGAAAATGTGACGAGCACAAACAGAAGCCAGCGTTGGTTTGCTGAGCCGACCTCGGCGGCCTCCACAGTTTGCTCTAATTGTGTCGTGTCGGTGGGATAATCAGGGCTCGGCTGCTCTTATCTCCTGTTAGGACACATTCAGGAATGTGTGGTGAAACGGGAGGTGTGTGGACTCGTCCGTGGACCGCCGGCGGAGGTGAGATCCCGTCTCCTCCCAGCTGAGGCAATAATGTGATTTATTGCTTCAGGCCGTCAGAAGGACAGCGAGCAGCTCGTAGATATTCACACAGGAAGAGTTCAGATGGGTTTTCTGTCCAGCTGTTCATCCAGCACGCACACACACACACACACACACACACACACACACACACACACACACACCTCCAGGAGTCTGGATCAGTGTGTCTGTGTTCAGACTGTTTCCACTGTCTGATGCTTTTGGTTTCAGTTCGGCTCAGAGCGCCTCAAACAGTTTAGGCCTCACCTTTAATGCTGAATGAATGAAGACTGTCGCTAACCAGTGTGCTTCACTGCGACGTGAGTGCTGCCATGCTAACAGACTGAGGCTAAAGCTAGCAGCTGTGGACGTCATGGACACAAACGAACAGCTGTGTCCTGTGCTTCAGCGCGAGTTCGGCTCAGTTCTGCTGAAACTGGTTTTGTCCCTGTCAGGACGAGGACTGACGGACGGCTTCGATCAAGGTGAGCTCAGGTAATGTTAGCAGACGTCGGTGCTGTTACAGATGCTAACGTTAGCCTAAACTCTGATAGCATCCAGGATGCTGCTTGTTGTCAGCCAGGTGGCAGTTTATCAGCACACCTCTCTGCATCGGTACATACACGCTGTGCATCATGGGAAATGGAGCACAGTGGGTTCAGCTGGTTCACCGCCGTGCTGTCGGCGTGTCGGTCACCCTGGGCGTGGACACTGTGGCCTCATCTGAAAGATTTAAGTGATAATCAGCTGCCGACCACAGAGAGTATGAAAGGTGTTATTTCCAAACAGGTCTGATCCTCTTAACCTCTCATCAGTCACACACACACACACACACACACACACACACACACACACTCACACATACACGCACGCCTCATCCTCACATGACTCACACGGCGGCCGTTTTTAGGTTTTCTCTGTCGAGAATGACTGAAAGGAGCAGCGGCAGACAGCAGCTTTCTGCTCTGCTGTCTCTGTCGCGTCTGTCTGTGAACGTCTCTGCAGGACGGACGACTTCCTGAAGGTCAGACGTGGTTTGTGTGTGACTGTGACGATACACTGAGGCTAATGTGAGCTATCAAACAGGAGCTGAGACGGTGTTGAACTGATCCGGGTGCAGGGTTTGACGTGGGCCGGGGTGTCGGCCTGGCGGTCCAGCTCAGGCCTGCGTGCTGTTCAGGCTTCTTATGTCCATAAAAGGTGAATTTGTCTCACACAGTGTCCATAAATCTGCTGCAGCGGACACATTTTTACAGGATGTTTATGCTTCAGCAGCTTCAGTCTGCAGCCCAGCGCCTGAGCAGGACGCTGCAGGGTCGGACAGACCAGAACCTGCACTGTGGCTCTGGCTCTAATGCTGTTAGTGAGCGGCCTATTTATGTGTGTGTGTGTGTGTGTGTGTGTGTGTGTGTGTGTGTGTGTGTTTCCTCCCATAATAGAAGTCTTTGTTGTTGATCTGACCTACATGATTGCTGCCAAAGCTTTAGTGACCACAGACCAGAATGAACTGGAATTCTCCTGTGTGTGTGTGTGTGTGTGTGTGTGTGTGGGGGGGGGGGGTTCTTGCTGTCTACCCATGATGCACCACATGCATGAAGTGTGACTCGTTTATATTTGGGCTTGTAACAGGAAGTGAGTTGAAACAAAGACAGAAATATGAGTCAGAGCCACGATGTCATGATAAGTCCACCGTCTGTCTGTGTGTCTGTCCATCTGTGGTTAGAACGAGTTCATGTCTCTTCAGTGCGTGCGTGCGTGCGTGCGTGCGTGCGTGCGTGCGTGCGTGCGTGTGTAACAGACCGACTCGTTTACTTATTAGCTGCACTCAGTGTGTAAACACTGAGCCATTAAATGTGTTGACGATTCAGCCCTCACACACACGCACACACGCACACACACACACACACACACACACACACACACACACAGAGGTATTTTTAAACGGGGTTTTTCCTCGTTTGTTCTCAGAAAAAGTCCCGTCCACAGAAGCCGTTCTGCCTGCT
>NC_135086.1:1085624-1090624 GCF_051107435.1 Chaetodon auriga
CACCGACAGACTGGCTGAGATCAAACCATCGGACGTCTAAAAGCGTCAGCCGCACGAAGCGTCTCGTTCTTCACTGTCTTCAGTAGATCTAATAAAAGCTCCTCTGATGTTCCACGAACGACAAAGAAACGTCAACCTGAGCGAGCAGAAGAAAAGACGTCTGTCTGAGAAAAGACTCCACGAGGAGTCGTAGCTTCAAGCTAACAATGAGCACAAAGAAATGAGGTGAAAGACCTGTGATTCACGTCCAGCAGACAGAGCAGAGAAGAGCAAAGAGCACACGAGCTAATGCTAACAAACAGTCCAGTCCAGTCGTCCACTGGTTGAGAGAACATCAGGCTGAGGGTGGTGTTGTCCTCTCACAGCTCATGAACACAAATGATTAGCTTTGACATGAAGTTCTGCTAACACAGACATCAGAGGATCTGCTCCTGAACAGCAGATGGACGTGAGGCCAGTCAAAGCTCATCTGTTCCCACAGTCCTGTGGTGGGTTTGTTTGTTTTTCTGTCTTTCTGTGGACTAAGACCCCCCTTTAAAGCGGTCGGGGTCTGAACGGGGAATGGTTGACGGCTGTCACACCAGCCCAGGCGAACCGCACTAAGCTGGCGAATGAAGCAGGGTTTGTTTTAACCGAAACAAAGAAGCTGGGTGTGAGGCCTTCAGTGGGACTTAGCCTGTCATTATCTCACAAGTCCACACAAAAAGACACGTCCATCAATCTGATTCCAACAAGACACTCCTCCTCACTGCAGAACTCGCTCACGTATAGGATCAGAGCACTCGCATGATAACAGTCTGTACATCTGTGGGCCCGCAGCTAACAGGAGCGGCTAACAGATGCAGTTGACAGGAATGGCTAACTGGAGCCGCTAACAGGAGCTGCTAACAGGCGCAGCTAACAGAGCGGCTAACAGGCACTGCTAACAGAAGTTGCTAACAGTAGCTGCTAACAGGTGCAGCTAACAGAGCTGCTAACAGGCACTGCTAACAGAGCGACTAACAGGAGCTGCTAACAGAAGTTGCTAACAGTAGCTGCTAACAGGTGCAGCTAACAGACCTGCTAACAGGAGCCACTAACAGGAGTGGCTAACAGGAGTGGCTAACAGGCACAGCTAACAGCTATTGTAGCAGACTGTTAATGGAGACAGTTCGACTGTCTGACCATCTTAAGAGTTTAATAAGCAGGTGAAGAGCAGGCAGGTGAGGGTTCAGACGGTGTGTGTGTGTGTGTGTGTGTGTGTGTGTGTGTGTGTGTGTGTTGTAAGCCATGTTTGTCTAGTCGTTGGAGGGTGTGACAGAACACATCCTGAGCGCTGAGTCGGTGCCATGTTTTCTCTCTCTCCATGGTGAGGCTCCTCCTGGGGTGTGTTAGCCTAATTATTGTTTCCTGTTGAGTCAACACTCACAACTACACAGCCAACCACACACACACACACACACACACACACACACACCTCTGTTTGTGATTAGGCCGTTGTTAACACTGTGTGGTTCCTCTAATTACAGCCTGTGTGTGTTTTTCTAAACCAGCTTGTAAACAAAAATAAAATCACTTGTTCTCTTTCTCTTCTTTCTCATGCTCTGCTCTGTTCTTCCGCCTCCTATTGTTCTCCAACCATCTCTGCTCTGTCCTTCTCTTGTTCCCATTTCTGTTTGGGGTTTTTCACTTCTTCTCTCATTTTTCTCTCATCTCTCCGTTCACTGTTGTTCCCCTCTTCTTTTCTTCTTCTTTTCTTGTTGTTCTTCTTCTCATCTTATTCTTTTCTTCTTCTTTTCTGTTCTCTCTTGTCCTCTTCTTCTTCTCTTCTTCTCCTTTTCTTCTTCTCTTCTGCTCTGCCCTGTTCTCTGACGTTCTCTTCTTCTCTCCTCAGGCCAGCTGATTTCTGATGACGTCTCAGAGATTTTCGCCCGGTTTGATAAAAAGTACATCACATCGTATGCAAACACCCACGCCACCAAGTCAGCCAGCGCTCAGTATGATGACAGTTACCTCGGTAACCATGGGCACGCACACACACACACACACACACACACACACACACACACACACCTTCCTTTGATTCGATGACTGTTTAAACGGCGCTCTGAGTCTGTTCTGCAGGTCGTTAATTGAAGCACGTCTCCTCCTCCTCTTCCTCGTGTTAATGTCAGCCATGTTTATGAAACTAAACGAGCACAGCAGGTCATGTCACCATGGTGATTGTTATGTCCAGGTAGTTTTTGAAGGTCTTCCCAAAGTAAAACATGACTCAGCAGATTGAAGACGAGCTGAAAGCTCAAAAATCACAAAGAGGACAAAACAGATTGATGGAAGACAAAGAGGAGGAGGCGCCATCGTGAAACCACAGAGGAGTTTAGACTTCATGTTCTGAGCAGCTGTGTCCACAGTTGAAGCTAGCTGTGACCTTTGACCTGTGCGGCACACGTCCGTCCACTCGTTCTGTAGCTTCGCTCACTGAACCTGCGTCTCTGCTCGTCAGGATACTCGGTGACGGTCGGAGACTTCAACGACGACGGCAAAGAAGGTGAGAGACCACCCCGCCGCTTCGTCTGTCGATTATTCTGATCATTATGGGATGCGTCAGGTGCAGAGCTGCAGCTCAGTCGACAGAAGACGAGTCTGCGGCTTGTTTTATCTTTAAAGTTTATTAAAAAACACTGTTTGTTGGTCAGATAAAATAATTAAAGTAGAAATTTCAGTTTTCTGCATTTTAGAAAACAAACGATTCACCGAAAACAAGACTTGATGCAGCTGGTAGTCAACTGTGTCCTCTCATGTCCACAGATTATGTGACTGGAGTCCCTCGTGGGGAGAAGGCACTGGGCTACGTAAGTGTTAGAGGTGCACACACACACACACACACACACACACACACACACACACACCGTGAAGTGGTTTGATGTGTGTGTTTGATGTCTCAGGTGAACATCTTCAACGGCATCAACATGGAGTCCATGGTCAACTTCACAGGGACCCAGGTGAGCCGCACAGACGGACATACGGAGACACGGACGTCCAAAAAACTCAGACACAGAAGAATCGTCGTTGTTTTCTTCTGCACTTCCTGAAAGTCTCTTCTCCTTTCTAACGTTTTTGTTGGAGTTCTTAAAGGTACAGAACAGTCTGTAAACACAGAACTGAAGCCAGAACGTAGAACATCGCACACGTCTCCCTCAGTGTCCCACACGTTGTCGTTGAGACGCAGACTTTAATGAGCTCCTCCTCACTTCCTGTCTGTCCTCCATAAGTGGTCCTCTGAAGCCAGCAGCCTCTCCTTCATCTGTTTCCTGTCCCTCCGTCACTTTGCAGACGTCTCTGAATGTCTCCGTCTCTGTCTGAAGGTTGATTTGTTCACTGCAAACAGACAAAAAGCTGAGTGTTGCTGTGTTCTCTCTCCTTTAAAACACAACACGTGTCTTCGCTCGCTGCAGCGTCGTTTAAAGGTCCGTCGTGGAGGATTCAGAGGGTCATTCAGACTGTTACCATAGAGTGAGGCGCCATGTTTCTACAGGAGCCCTGAGCAGACAAACCACATGCTGACTCAGAGGGACCTCCAGGGTTTAGTCAGTTTCGAGGCCGCTGGCGGACAGCGTGAGGTGAAGGGTTTTCAGGTGGTTGTAATTTGATGAAGCGACGACTCACGACACGCCACACAGAGATAAGTAAGAGCTCGGTGGAGCCTGATGACGGCTGCTGTGATCACTGCGGCTGAACCTCCGCTGCAGCGTCACGAGGAGCCCAGAGCCGAACATAAAGCTGTAATGAGTTAATGAAAGGCTGCAGGTCGTCTGTGTTCAGTCACAGGAAGTCTTTATTCTGCTGTCAGCACACGGTTTTCACCCAGTGCTCTAATACTCTCCAAGCATCTGGTAGCTTTGAATGGCTGGCTGTGTGTCAACCCGTCCTCCTCCTCCTCCTCCTCCTCCTCCTCCTCCTCCTCCTCATGTGTCTGATGTCTGTCCTTTAGCAGTGATGCAGTGTGATGTTGTCATGCTCTGTGCTCTGTGATGAGCTCCCCCTCAGACCTCCTCTATAAGCTCTCCTCTCTCCTGCAGATGGCTGCCTACTTCGGACACTCGGTGGCTGCTTCTGATGTTAATAACGACGGGTAAGTCTGTCTGCTGTCGTCTCATTCACATTTGAAGACGAGGCTTTAATGAACTGGGTGTTTTCTGCTGTGGGAGCTCCTGCCCACAGCCCGACTGCCTCCTTCAGCTTCCAGCTGAAACAAGGTGTCACGCCACGTTTTGTCAGTGGACGTGAGTTATAACGGAGCTGCTTTAACAGAGATCATATCGCACCACGACGAACGCTCAAGCCTGTTTGATGTCAAAGTTTAAATTGTGGTCGCAGCTTTTTCTGTTATCTTCACCTTATAACTGCACCGTCCTCCCTCCGCCCGGCAGAGACGACTGAGAGCTTCGTGCTCGTCTTCATAAACCTTGTACTTACAGCAGCTGTTTTTCAGTTCAGACTTAGCTTCATGCTAACATCAGTGTTCACTGCGCGTAGTTTTATCATCACAGGTTGAAACTGGTTCTTGAACCAACTGACAAAGCTAACATTAGCATGCTAATATCTGACCCGGTTAGAGGTAATCTGGAGAACAGCTGACTCTGAAACGCACATTTCTCCATGTATGAACACGGAAAGAAAACTAATATCCAGTTACAGAGATTCAGCTTTGAGCCTCTAAAACTGACATTTTTGGAAGTCATGCTAGCTTGTGATGCTACAGTGGCTTCCTGTTGATGTGACTGACTGCTCTGATTGGACAGAGCTGCAGATGTTTCCTCACTGCACATTTACACATTACAGGAGTCTTTACTGGCTGTTTGAAACTAACGTCTCTGTTCAGACCGACTGAAGGATTTATAAATAGATGCTGGGACTCAGTCCTGACTCCGTTCTCCATCTTAAAGCTACATTTTTGGTATTTTCTCCAACGCACAGAGTTAAGACGACACGTTTCTGCTGATGGCTGTGATGTGAAAATA
>NC_135086.1:1100624-1103124 GCF_051107435.1 Chaetodon auriga
TCTCTAAGTGATGGACGATCCTGATCGACTCTGATCGATCCTGATCGATCCTGATCGATCCTGATCAACTCTGATCGACTTGATCGACCTGATCGACCCTCTCCTCTGTCGGTGTGTGAGCGGTGTTTGAATACAGGTGTGTGTTTGCAGGTGAGCGTGTCGGTGGTGTGGGTGGCAGAGCCTCCTCAGTCGGTGCCCGGTTGGGTGGTGGCCCTGGCGGTGCTGGCGGGTCTGCTGCTGCTGGCTCTGCTCAT
The DNA here is from genome assembly GCF_051107435.1 of Chaetodon auriga. Lineage (NCBI taxonomy): Eukaryota > Metazoa > Chordata > Actinopteri > Chaetodontiformes > Chaetodontidae > Chaetodon > Chaetodon auriga. The sequence goes on from NC_135086.1 coordinate 1,100,879, forward strand.
CTTCATCATGTACAAGGTGAGAATCAAACACTGAGTAAAACATCACTATAGTACTATGCACTGTAGTGGTGTGCGTGCATTGTGGGTAACGTAGGCTCCAGGTCTTGACAGGAAGAAGAAGGTGTGGAAGAGATGAGATTCTGGCCCGTCATGAAGAAATGTGATGTTTTTCTGCAGCTGACGTTTGACTGAATGTGATGAATGAGTAAAATGTCTTCTTCTCCTTCATCTTTTTCCTCTCCTCCTCCTCCTCCTCAGCTGGGGTTCTTTAAGCGGGTCCGGCCTCCTCAGGAGGACTGCACTGAGAAGGAGCAGCTGCAGCCGGAGGAGAACGGAAACACTGACGCCTAGAGGCCAAGCTGAGAGGAGCGCCCCCCTCAGTCTGAACTGAAAAATTCAGGGTAAAATGGCCGTTGAGAGACATTCACTGTATTCACTGCTGAGTGGCTGATGATGATGACGATGATGATGATGATGATGGTACCGCTTTAAGAGTTTTTACTGGTCGTGTTGTGTTTGTGCCAAAAGAAGCTGAGCGGCTTCGGTCCAGATGAAACCCTCAAAGCTCAAGAAGCTGACAGTTAAAGGAACAGTTCAACGTTTATTCACTCTGCAGCCAGTTAGCTTAGCTTAGCATAAAAACAGCTAGCCTGGCTCTGTCTGAAGCTAACCAAATCCACCTATTTGCATCTGTTTGTTCCAACATGCAAATGAGGCATCAGTGTAGTGTTCTGGAGATACGAGGTTTTCATCTGCACCAGAGTCTGTGGAGTTTGGCCTTTTATTAAATTTGCACATTTCTGTCAGAATCCAAAACGATTAATTGAAAGTCCAGAACTGCTGATGAGTTCACGTCATTTGTGAAGGCGCTGTAGTTTGACCTCTGACCTCTGAGGCGCTCTGAGCTCAGACTGCTGCGACCGCTTCTCCATCAGCTTCCACAAAGTGCTCGCTTGTTTCCGCGAGGTCCAAGTAACAAACGAATGACAATAAACACAAACAAGGTAAAGAAATAATCAGAATTCTGCAAAGCCTGTAACTTACTAATATACAGTGAAAACAGTGCTAACTTAGCTGAGTGGCAATAAGGATAAAAAACAGAAATGAGGTGATGAAGCAGAGGATTGTGGGTCGGTGACGTCCTCCAGCAGTAATCAGCCTTTATTATTGATCTGAAATCAAAAAAGCAGCAATATGAAACGTGTCAGCAGCAGGAGAGTTAGGAAGCGGCTGATTGGCTGCATTCAGCTCTGTGTTTGGATTAAAGTGGTTTGAACGGATGATGATGATGAGGAGGAGGAGGAGGGGGAGGAGGAGGAGGAGGAGTGTTACAGTCATATATTTACCCTGAGGTCTTCTTTTCTTCTTCCTGCTGTGTGTGTGTGTGTGTGTGTGTGTGTGTGTGTGTGTGTGTGTGGGGAAGCTGCTTTGGGTTTCATCAGTCCTGCTCTGCTTCGGGATGCTGGCGGGTGATTTCACTATATTTTATTTTCTACCAAACGATGATAATAAGAATTTCAGCGCCACAAAGAAAGTGTTTGCAAAGTTTGCTTTGTACTCAGAAAATGGTGTTTGGTTGCAAAATCAATGCAAGTGATGAGTTTCTCAATCGCCTTGTGAAACTGACCGTGAGCTGAACCCCTCCCCCTCGATAGCGATGTCCAATCATAGCTACGCAAACAGGTCTGTCTGGATTTGTTAGCATGCTGAAGCTAACATGGAAAAAACATGTATGAGATAAAAATAAATAGTGTGTTTATCTGCTCTAACATAATACAGTCATTAGCATTAGCATTAGCAATATAGAAAATGATGAAAATAGTTCTATGATTTCTTTTTACCTCTAATCAAAGGAAACCCTGAACAGGATGAAGTCCAAAGAGAGACCAGTCCATCTGAACATAGCTTTAGCTTCAGTCTGTTAGCATGATATCATGACCTGAGACCTGTTAGCTTTAGCTTCAGTCTGTTAGCATGATATCATGACCTGAGACCTGTTAGCTTTAGCTTCAGTCTGTTAGCATGATATCATGACCTGAGACCTGTTAGCTTTAGCTTCAGTCTGTTAGCATGATATCATGACCTGAGACCTGTTAGCTTTAGCTTCAGTCTGTTAGCATGATATCATGTGTAGCCATCAAGTGCATATTCAAGACCAATTTTACAGATTCTCAGCTTGAAATAACTGCTGGAAACATTAAAAAAGAGACTGTTTTCAAACAAACTCATGGAGCTAGCGTTAGCTT
>NC_135086.1:1108124-1113124 GCF_051107435.1 Chaetodon auriga
TGATCTCTGACACCACCTTGTTGTCATAGAGACTCTTCAGCAGCCGGAAAGTGTTTCCTCCTCCTGCAAAACACAAACACTGCTGTCAGAGTCTGAACTACAGCTGGGGGATGAGGAAGGAAAGAAGGAAGGATGGAAGGATGGAAGGATGGAGGGAAGGAGGGACAGACAGACAGACACAAGGAAGAAAGAAAAGAAAAGGGAGTTATGGAGAAGGACAGAAAACTAAAGGTGCAGCAGGTGTTCGGTGTCTCTCCAGCTTCTCGGAGCTCTGAAGTCATCCAGTCTGAGCCTGCAGGGATTCGAACCATCGTCCCTGCTGCCTTGCTCTGCTGTTCCTACCTATGAAAATGCCTTCAGCCTTCCGGACGGCGTCGACGGGGTCCGAGGCCTCGTGGATGCCGTCCACCTCGTAACCTGCGGGGACGAACACACCAAACTCTGACTGAGCTGTTCATCAGGTACAAACGAGAGCAGGAAGTCAGTTCATGAGATCACTGGGACCAGTGTGACCAGTTTGTGCTGAAATTCTTTAAGACAGACGTACTGGATTGTATTAGATTAACAATAACACCAGCGTACACATGCAAACACAAACATGTAGAAAAATAAGCCAAAACTCCACAGAAGAAATACAAAAACAGAGAAAAACACGTGCAGACAGAGTCCAGAGAGCAGGACGCACCCAGAGTCCTGAACTTGTCCCTGGCCGTCTTGGTGTAGGCGTCTCTGTCGTGGAGAGCGTAAGGAACGAACAGAACCCTCCTCACATCTCTGAAGCACACAGAAAACACACTGACATTAGAACAGGAAAGAGGCACAGGTCAAAGGTCAGATCAGATCCACCTGTAAGAGCTCTGATCTGATGATACATGAAATCAAGCTTTAAGCCCTAAAACTGTTTGCTTTAAATAGATTATTATTGTTAATATTAGATTATCATTCATGGAACAAAACCTGAAGGTCATATTTCACATACTGTTTCACTTACTGGCTCATTCTCTTCACACCAAACTCCATTGAAAAATCTTGCATTTTAATGATCGGCTAACCTTTATTAGGTTAGCCTTGGACAAAGTGACTAAAGACGTTTAAAACTACTTTTTAATGAAACCATTGATCATAAACTGCTGCTTGTGTGCCGAACTTTTCCACTTTACTACATATTCACAGAGCATTTTCAACCGAGTCCACAGAGACATGTTCGTTTGCTGGTGGTTACAGAAATGTTAAATTGCAGGATTTTTGAACGGAATTTGAACAGAAGAAAGCTTTTTACCCTTCCAGGTGCTTCTTACAAATTTGTGTTGAACTTACTTTCCAAAGAAGTGTGAGATGTGCTGCTGGCAGTGATCCAGGTACCCGCTGCCGTGCAGGGTGGAGTTGGACACCAGCAGGAGTCTCCTCTTCATCTCTGATCAGTCTGCCTCAGCTCAGCCGGAGAGTCTGAAGAAAATCTGCGGAGGTGTCACTGTTGCCGAGTCCAGAGGTCCAGGTCCAGGTCCAGGTCCAGGTCTACAGTCCGGCTGAAAGCGATGCCAGAAGGTCCCTGATGACGGTCTGTGGACCGGCTGGGGATCCCTGATGAGCTCACCTCAGACTCTTCCGTCTGTTTCAGCAAGTATGAACCTTCAGTTTGACCGAAACTAACACTTGAAATAAATACTTTCCGTCATTGCTTCCGACAGCGGAAACAATATTAGCATTTCCGGCCCAATTCTGTCAGAATAAAAGCATCATCACGGCTCGAAAAGACATCACATTTGGACAAATGTTTTATTTTTGTCGGTAAACATTTTCAATCAAAGTAAATTTCCAAAACTAAAATGAATTGAACTGTTCGCGCTTTTCAAGTGTAGTTTGAATGCGACATGTATGTGTGGATATATGACAGAGCTGTAATGACAATCAGATAGTCAATCAACAGAACATAAATGAGATATTTGATAATTCATTGTTTAAGTCATTCTTTTTATCCAAATAAAAAACAAAACAATGATTATATTGCTCCAGACCTTTGATTTTTTTGGACTGTCCATCATTGGTGTACTAAAAGGATTCCAAACAGTCCTGCAGCTTTGTTCTAAATTCACTCATATTTAAAACACCAACACACTTTAACTCATCAAGTGCTTTTATTATGAAGGGCACCTCCACAGAACCACCACCAACGACTTCGTGTTCAGTCATTTGACTGAAGTTCCGTCGTTTGGCCACCAAGTGGCAGCAGAACACCAACCTCTGTCACCATCAGTGACTCTGCCTGGTGGAATGAAACGAACAGTAAATAAAGAAACATAAAATGGAAATATTCAAGAAAAGTATCTTGACGTTGTGCTGAGGTGTGAGAGCAAAACAAAGTCAGCAGATTAGAAGAGAAACATGCAGTCAGAGCAGAGCAGTGAAGGTTTCCTGCTCACATCAGTCACGTTTCATCATAATGTGACCAATGAGCCGGAATAAACCTGTTAGCGGTCCCAGGATGACTGACAGCCTGAGATTCAGCTGTGCCGTGAAACAGGAAAGAAAGTGATGCTGCTGCTGCTGCTGCTGCTGATGATGATGATGATGATGATGATGCAAACTGCTCATATGAAACAAGAAATGATGGACAGTGAAGATCAAAGTGAAATCATGACTTATCTCCGCGTTCATCGTCCAGTCAGGTCAGAGCTGTGGAGTGACGATGAATGAAGGTCAGAAAACAGGTTTTAACGGAATGTTTTCGACCTGTTTTTGTTTGGAACAGTCAAACATTGTTCATCATCTTCCAGTCTTAAACGACTTCTTGGTCAAACTTTTATTAGTAATCTGGATTATACATATTACCTCCTAATGCAGCTGTGGAGCGTAACCAAGTACATTTACTCAAGTATTTTATTTCAGTACAGATTTGAGGCACTTAGGTACTTTACTTGTGTATTTCCATTTCATGCTACTTTATTCTCGTACTCCTCTAAAATCCCTGTAATAAATACGACAGTAGCACTTTGAATGGAGCCACATTGAAGTACTTTTCTGAAGGAAATGTTGCCGCTGCTGCTGCTGCTGCTGCTGTGTACTTGTACTGCAGTCAGATCGTGGATGCATGTATTTGTACATGTCTGCCTCCTCCACCTCTGGCGGCTCCGCAGTGGAAACAGAGGCAGCGGCGGTGGGCGGGGCTAAACCACATCTGGATGAAAAACATCTGGACTTCTCTCCACATACATGAGTGACACCGGGGCCGAGGACCGACCGACGGACTGAACGACTGACCGAGCCCGTGTGTGCTTCCCCGGCTGGCTTTGTCCGCAGATGATGGCTCGGTGCTGGACGCTTTGGACCGGGGTCCTCGCCCTCCTCGCGGCCGGTGAGTGCTGCCTGTTCTCGGCTTTTCTCTCTTTTCCTCGGAGCTGTTTGCGGAGGTTCGGAGGGCCGGAGCGCAGGGATGGATGGAGGGGGACGATGTGTTTTTAGAGCTCTACGAGAAGAAATTACAACTTTATTCAAGTAAAAGAACTAAGACATCAGTGTAAAAGTACTCCAGCGCGAGTTAAAGTCCTGCTTTCAAAGTAAAGTAAAAGTACGGAAGTATTTACAGCAAAAAGTACTTCATGTAAAAGTAAAAGTACTCGTGTCTGATCTCTGATTCTCTGCGACTTAATCAGTTTGTTCAGACTGAAGCTTCAGTGTCAGAGCAGCATGTTACTGTTGGAGCTGCTGCAGGTGGAGCTGCTTTAAGTACTACATATACTGTTAGATAGTTTAGGCCAATGGTTCCCAAGATAGGGGTTGGGCCCCTCCAAAGGGTCAGCAGATGAATCTGAGGGGTCGTCAGATGATTGATGGGAAAGAAGAAAAAACAAACCTGTTTTCAGTTTCTGGACTTTGATCTAAACTTTGATTTTTGGTAAAATATTGATCATTTGAACAGTAGAATGTAACTAAGTACATTTACTCAAGTACTGGACAACTATTGTATGTATTTCCATTTTAAGCAACTTTATACTTGTAGTCCACTAAATGTAGTTAAATGTTGTACTTTTTACTCCATTACATCTGTCTGACAGCTTTAGTTACTCTTCAGATTCCTCCCTGTCCAGTGAAAAGCTCGTATCTCCAGATGTGTTGATGCTGAATGTTTGTGCTGAACTGAAGGATGAAGAGTTCCTTCATGTCTTCTTCAGCTGAATAAACTCTTTAAAAAGCCTCTTGGATCAGCTGAAAATCGTCGTCACAAAGCTGAAAACAGCCTGTTTTTCTGAGCTCGTCACACTTTTTGGAGATACGTGGTTCTCACAGGACGCCGCTCTGCAAACATGATGATCTTCAAGAGTCTGAAGCATTGATGAAGATTAAAGCACCAACAGGATATAAAGGAGTTCAATGAGCTCCAACATCTACAGCAGGAACATGAATGAACACATGAATGCAGCAGGAACATGAATGAACACATGAACGCAGCAGGAACATGAATGAACACATGAACGCAGCAGGAACATGAATGAACACATGAATGCAGCTGGAACATGAATGAACACATGAACGCAGCAGGAACATGAATGAATGACAGCAGAGAGAAACACACTGACAGGAACACATTACTGACACGCGAGTACTTTTACTTCATGGTACTTTAAGTGCATTTGATAGAAATACTTTTACTGTTTTGAATGCAGGACTTCTTCTTGTAGCACAGTAAATGTACTGATACTTTTACTTAATTAAAGGACATGAATACTTCCTCCATCACTGCTGAGGACAAACACTGATGTGCTGATTTGGTTTTTCAGAGCTCTCGTCACATCAGTGCTAACATGCTAACACACGTCATTCACTAAGCTAGTCATTGTGAGCTTCACATATGTTCATGCTAGCAGCTAACACACTAACAATGAGAGTGCTAATGTTCTGATGCTCAGCAAGTGTAATCTTTACCATATTCACCACCTTAGTTTAGCATGTTAGCATGCTAATGCTTACTAATTGGCAGTGAAAGTAAGGCTGAATGTCATTAC
>NC_135086.1:1123124-1215624 GCF_051107435.1 Chaetodon auriga
CTGTCCTGGTGGCCATAGTTGCCACAGCTGCCTTCTACTTCTACCGCACACGCCGCCCTGACAAACCAGGCCCTCCTGCACGCCCTGACTGGCCCACCAAACGCAACCCAGAACTCTACGAGGCTTTTGACATGCCATGTGGGGGTCTGGGGGCTCTGGGAGAGGGTGGAGGAGGAGGTGTGACAGATCCTGAGGCTGACAAGGATTCCAAGCATCTCAACAATTACATCATAAGTAACATGACGGATTGGCAGGGCCAGCTGGCTGAACCACTGCCCATCAAGCTGGAGGTCCTGGTGGGGAAGGGGCGCTTTGCAGAGGTGTGGAGAGCATGCCTCCTGCAGGGAGAGAAGGGTGGAGTTACCAGTTATGAAACCGTTGCGGTGAAGGTATTTCCAGCTGTAGAGTACGCCTCCTGGAGAAACGAGTGCTCCATCTTCTCTGACCCCAAGATGGAGCATGACAATGTGGTTCGATTCCTTGCAGCTGAGGAGAGGGGCCTGCCTGGCCACGCCCTCAGGAAGTACTGGCTGGTTTTGGCCTATCACAGCCTCGGGAACGTGCAGGACTTCCTCACAGAAAATGTTTTGAGCTGGGAGGAACTTGTCGCCATGGCGGCCAGTGTTGCTCGGGGGTTAGCTCATCTCCACAGTGACACAACGCTCAGTGGGGAACCGAAGGTAAGCTCAGTCTATTATCTCTGGAAATCCAGTTTTACTGACTGTTATCATGTTACGTTTTTCTAGCACCTCACCCTCCATGTGCTCCCTTCATGCCAGCTAAACTAACCGAGCATGACTGTCGGTCTGGGAGCCATATTGAATTTCATTGTTCTATCTTTGATGGGGAAGATTCATGGGGACAGTTTGATGCTACTTCATTTTCAGTCCAGACTTCAGTCAAGAGTTTTCAAGGGCAGAGCCTCCAACCTCACCACCGGACACTTGTTGACTGTGACTCACCTGCTTTTTTAGAAATACACTGGACTGCTGAGGGCACAGTATCCACTAACAGTGACCTAAGGCTAATTCATTAAAAGTGTGCAAAGGCAGCTGAACAGCTGTAACAACATTGATGTGCATCTCTCATCATTTTATTGCGAATGCTTTTTAAGTCGTACGTTCTGCTTTTTATGGTGTTTGTTGCTGGTTTCCTGTATTGCTGTAGGTGCCAGTTGCTCATCGGGACCTAAAGAGCAGTAACATTGTGGTGAAGAGCAGGAGGGAGTGCGCTCTGTGTGATTTTGGTCTGGCCTTAAGACTGGACGTCTCCCTTACTGTCGATGACTACGCCAACAGTGGACAGGTAAACTGCACAGGTGGAGTTGTTAAGCAGTGGGTAAATACATCACAAAGCAGAACTTGCATCTGATGTTTTAGTCATCCATTGATTGGATTCCCCTCTATCGTCCTGTCCAGGTGGGGACAGCTCGCTACATGGCTCCTGAGGTACTTGAGTCCAGGGTGAACCTGGAGGACCTGGAGGCCTTTAAACAGATAGATGTTTACTCCATGGCTCTGGTCCTCTGGGAGATGTCCTCCCGCTGTCACGCCATTGGAGGTAGGAGCTTCTCCATGGTTTTCTATACCTTCATGACAATAGAAGCAAACTGGGAGTCTTCTAAAGAGATGACCAGACATTAGTCCACACCTCTTTGCAGCAAAATTAAAGTGGCTTATGTATTATTATATTAAGTATCTCAGCAACAATTGGAAGGACATTCATGGTCCCCACAGGAAATCCTATGACTTCGGTGATCTCCTGACCTTCCCTGTCACACCTCAAGCGCCACCAGCAGGTCAAAGCTTTCACTTAACTGCCCATCAACAAGACGGATTGGAACAAAACCCCGTCAAGACGTTCATGGTCCCCAGAGAACAGCTCCTACTGAATCTGATCCCTGACTTATGCAGCACCACATCAGTGAAATATCTCAACAACTACTGAGTGGGTTTTCATTCAGTTTGGTTCAGACACACATGTTTGTGTTCCCCTCATAACTTTAATGATCCTGCCATATTTGACTCAACGTTGGGGCTGTCTAATGTTTGACAGCCTTAAGGAAGGAAGACAAAAGAAAGCCTCCGTTTCAGCCACATACTAACATCCAACAAAGCTGTTAGATCAGATTCATAGCAGTTCAGCGTGTTCACGACACCTCCTACAGCTCAAGACAATACATCATTTACACTGAACAAAAGCTCATTAAGATATTTCCAGAAATAGATCCTTCATGTGAAAGCCGAAGGCTTGTACCAGCATCATCAGCTCATATGTTCTGCTCGAGGATATCAACTTATTGGAGCGACGTTTTTCAGACCTTATGAACTATTGTATAAACCCGCTGGCTCAAAGCTACTGAATCATAGGCTCTAACATAAACCACTTTTACAACAAATAGCACATATGTGCAGTTTTTAAACCTTTCCTACAGCCTGTAGACGGGTTTGCCTCCTTTTTTCCGGGTGTGTTATGTTCGGTGTCACAAATGCTGCAGAAAGCAGGAAACAGTATGAACCAGCATGGAGCTCAGTGACAGTGTTACTGCAGTCAGCTTTTATATCTTTTACTTTGGTTTCTCTTTGCACAATATGAAGAACAGAATCACTGCTGCACGTTGTTGTTCCTGTGGACTGTAAACAACAATAAATAATGTTCCTCGCTACTTACACGCCAACGTCTTTAACTTCACTGTGTGTCATAGCATCGAGCCGAAAAGGGCTGAAAATGAGCGCGTCCACTCAGGTGTTATGTTTCCATCGCTGCCAGTTGGAGCTGGAGCTGATAAAAACCTGTGGGCACTGCAGAGTCATCTGACCCGGGAATGAATGAGGAGTATACCTTTTCCCACTGAGGACAAAAGCCAGTTGTTAGTGTGAAAGGGTCATTAGTGCAACAATACAGTGTAATGTGTCAGACTGCTGGTACGAAGATTGAATTCATTCAGCTGGAAGCAGAGAACTGAACCAGCACATTCAAATCTAATGAAGGGTCATGAACCTTTTGTCGACCTCTTCAGCTCTATCGAAGTTTCTGCCAAGAGCCAAGATAAGATCGATAAGATTTTCAGTTGGACCGATAAAGCTTGAAGATGCCACAAAGTCTTGAGGGGTCTATCCCTTTGAACACATCCGTCTCCATTTCGAACACACATGTGAACATAATGTGTGTATTTGTGTGTTGGTGCAGAGGTGAAGAACTACGAACCAGCCTTTGGCTCCAAGGTTTGTGAGCAGCCCTGTGTGGACAGCATGAGAGACCTGGTGCTGAGGGACAGAGGACGGCCAGACATCCCCTCAGCGTGGACGCAGCACCAGGTCAGATCCAGTCAGACTGAAAACCACAGAAGGACCAGTGAAAGGACGTGTAGGGATATTCTGGTGCTTTGTGTCCCCTGATGTCCTGCTGTCTAACTCTAAGTCTTCTGTCCTCCAGGGGATGAGCATCTTCTGCTCCACCATCACCGAGTGCTGGGATCACGACCCTGAGGCCAGACTGACGGCTCACTGCGTGGTGGAGCGCTTCACCGCCCTGCAGGAGGAGGAGGAGGAGGGAGGAGGGCAGGAGGAGGAAGAACAGAGGCGAGAAGCCGACAGAGAGGAAGAGCAAGAGAGAGAAAAGGACTCAGAGACACCAGACAATGAGCAGCCTCCCTCCCTCTGCACGGCCGCCTCCTCCCCCTCCTCCTCTTCCTCCCTCCAGAGTCCTCAGCCAGACTCAAAAAGAGGCGGCACAGAGGGTTCCCATGATTCCCTGGTTCACACTGGTTCTGAGGTGTGAGTAGTGGGCCTCATCATCACACCGAGCCCCTCTTCCTCCTGTTGCTGGCTGCGTTCACTGCCCACACTGTAATCTCTGTTTTCCACCGCCTGAAGTGCCTGATAGTGAAAGGAGCTGATAAGAGACTAAAAATGGCCAGAAAAACTAAACTGTAGTGGCAGATAAAGCTGTAACACTTTCCATGAGTAGATACAACCCTCTGTGCTAGCACGTTTGCTGGTTCCAGTTTTAGCCATGCTAGCAGTGTGGATCTGGGGATCGATGCCGTTTGGTCGGTGGGTCCAGACTGAAATACCTCCACATCTATTTCCATGAAATCTTTTACATTCGTGGTTCCCAGAGGATGAATCCTCATGACTCTGACGATGCCCAGACTTCATCTCCAAAGACACCAGCAGCTGGACATTTGTGGTTTTCAGTGAAATGTCTGAAGGACAGAGACAGACAAAGTAGGCACAGTGCTGCAGCTGTAAGGAAGGTCAGAGGTTAAGGTTCATCCTGAGGAGAGCATGAACATCTGAACTACATCATCACTGTCATCCAACAGAGGGTGAGATGATCAGTCTGAACGGAGGTGGACAGACAGACAGACAGACAGACAGACAGACAGACAGAGAGACAGACAGACAGGCAGAGAGACAGAGAGACAGACAGAGAGACAGACAGACAAACTGACAGACAGAGAGACAGACAGACAGACAGACAGACAAACTGACAGACAGAGAGACAGACAGACAGACAGACAGACAGACAGAGAGACAGAGAGACAAACAGACTGACTGACAGACAGAGAGACAGACAGACAGACAGACAGACAAACTGACAGACAGAGAGACAGACAGACAGACAGACAGACAGACAGACAGAGAGACAGAGAGACAAACAGACTGACTGACAGACAGAGAGACAGACAGACAGACAGACAGGCAGACAGACAGACAGAGAGACAGACAGACAGACAGACAAACTGACAGACAGACAGACAGACAGACAGACTGACAGACAGAGAGACAGACAGACAGGCAGACAGACAGACAGACAGACAGACAGACAGACAGAGAGACAGACAGACAGACTGACTGACAGAGAGACAGACAGACAGACAGACAAACTGACAGACAGACAAACAGACTGACAGACAGAGAGACAGACAGACAGACTGACAGACTGACAGACAGAGAGACAGACAGACAGACTGACAGACTGACAGACAGACAGACAGAGAGACAGACAGACAGACTGACAGACTGACAGGCAGACAGACAAACAGACAGACAGAGAGAGAGACAGAGAGAGAGAGACAGACAGACAGACAGACAGACAGACAGACAGAGAGAGAGACAGAGAGAGAGACAGACAGACAGACAGACAGACAGACAGACAGACAAACAGACAGACAGAGAGAGAGACAGAGAGAGAGAGACAGACAGACAGACAGAGAGACAGACAGACAGACTGACAGACTGGAAGATTAATACAAAGCTAACGGTTTCGTCTGTTGGACGTCTTTGACTTTTCACCTGGAGACCAGAGAGGACAGGAACAACCAAAGACTGACTTTGTTCTTTTGTTCTCTTCTCAATAAACTTTAGACCCAAACAGGAAGTGATGGGACCTCACCTGAACTCCTCTCACCTGAGGACGTCACTCACACTTCTGCTGGCAGATTACACTCAGACTGTTTAGTTGTATGAAAATGCTGAGTTTCGTTGGAGCTGGTCTCCATGTTCTTATGATGATGATTACTCTTTGATAGCGACTGTGATCTCCTCACTATAACCTGCATATGACCAGCAGAGGGGGCTCTTTCCTGCCTGTGGGGGGTTTATGTCCCGTTTAATAAAGATTTACAGCCTTAAATTGGAGCTGCTTTGACGCTTTACAATGAATGAACTTTGACCCTCTGCCAAAGACGTCTGAGTCAGACCTCGTGATCAACATCATGATGTAAAAATGGGGAAAAATCCTCCGCTGAGTTTATTATTTGTAAATGACTGAATATGAACACTGAAGGATCCAGTGACTGAAAACAACAGGACACCACTAAAGGAAGGAAACACAGTACCTCCAAACTGTGTTCTTCATTTGTAATAAAGTCTGTTTTCTGCAGCTCATTAATGACCTTTGATTCTCTGTCAGTGTGTTTCCATCAGCACTGTTCACTATGTACAACGGTAAGTGAATGCATCACTGCTACATGTACTTCACAGCAGAAATACTAGTATGAGCACAAAGTATTATTTCATCTATACTTATATACTTTTTGAACTGAAAACCTTTTTGCTAACACGTTTGTACTTTTACTTGTAGGACTTTCTGTGTAGTTGAATATTTTTGATCTTCTTCCATCAACACTCTCATGTCATGTTTGTTAAACATGAAGCTACAGTCACGCTAGCTCTTTCCCCCGTTTCCAGTCTTTATGCTAAGCTAAGCTAACCATTTCCTACGTGTCACTTCAGATTTACCAAATAAATATGCAGTATTGATCTTCTCATCTGACTCTTGGCAAGAAAGAGAATAGGTGTGTTTTTCCTAAAAAGCCACATTGTGTCTTGAATGTATGAAACATTAGAACCTCGACAGTGAACTGGTTCACACATCGATCCACGTCAGGATAAACTGGCCTTTGACCAGCTTACATTTTCTTCCTTGACAATAATTAAAACGTGAATTTCCGACATTAGAGAGGAAACACATGGAAAAGAAGTTGGAAACCACCAAAATTTAACAACAATGTCTTTTAAGTTTTGGGTTGGGACTCAGGAGGCGACGTCAGTTCTGGTGGTTACCAGAAATGTTTCATATGGCGGCCGTGACGAGAAACGACTGATTTTCTCATTTGGGTCTGAAAAAGACAAGAACCACAACAGAGACGAGGCTGAGGAGAAACGCCCGGTTATTACGATGAAAGAAGTCGGTCCAGCTGCTCTCAACTGATCACGGAAAACAGGAAAATACCAAAATACCAAAACATGCTGCTGGACTGTGACACAATAATCTGCTCACAAATCAGACGTTTGGCTTCATCTCTGAAGACTGTGGAGAGAAACACAAAGCAAACTGCTGACAGATACAGTTCACTCAAACACTGCTGAAGCACAAATCACAAGTACTTTTACTCTTCTCATGGTACTTTCTACTTTGACTCCTCAGAGGGAAATATTTTACTCTTTACTAACAGTAACATGAAGATTGTTATACACAAAATGTGTGGTGGATTTTTAAAATATGATTTGTTATAAATTAAACTCAGTTTATAGAAGCTCAGCTGAAATGATTAATCCATTAATCAATCAGTGTATCGACAGGAAGTCAGTGATTATCTATTGTTTTAATGGTTTCATTGATCTTCGCTGTCGATTCATTTGATGTTTGATCTTCTCACATGTTTGATTTGCTGCTTTTCCTCTCAATGATCTCAATGATCTGAATGTGTTTGTGATGATGTGGAGCTTTGGACTGTTGGTTGGACCAAACAAACATGGTGAAGGTGTCACTTTGGGCTCATCGTCACCACATTTCTCACTGTTTGTTGACTCATTTACCATCAGTCGACTTTCAGCAGAGCACAATTTAACTGTCTGGACTCACTGACTTTGAACAGGATGTTTACTGATGCACGTCAAGACCAGAGTGGAAGAAGACGGGATCAAAAGAAGGATGAACGTGATCAGAGAGGCACAGAGCAGCTCCTCATCAGCCATCAGAGGCTGCTTCAATATTCAGTTAAACCACAGCATTCACAACTAATCACATTCAACTGGTCTCTCCGCGAGGTTAATCAAGTTTGGTGTGTGGATGTCACAGAGCGTGGGAACCAGCATCAGAGGCACTCACAGGAAGTAAGAAGTACAAACCTTCCTGAAGACAGAAGAAGAAGAAGAAGAAGAAGAAGAAGTAGTCCATGAAATTCGCACTCAAACAGATAATCCCTCCTGGGCAGAACTGAATGATCAAAAGTGGCCCCAGACCTGTAGAGGCCCAGAGGGCTCCATCTTTAACGTGTGTCAGTTGGCTCATAGTTATTAAATTTGTTTTTAAATTAGCTTGTGGATATGCAGCACTAAAGCAGCCAAAGTATTCAGGCTGCTGGCAGCATGTTAACACCCAATTTTAGCTTAAATATATCCACACTTGTGTCAAAATTTACGTGGTGCTTATTCTTAACTAAATTTGTGTTCAGACAAATTTATACAAACGGGCCGTTTGGGGCAGACATCTAATTCTTTGTCCCGGGGCCTCCTGGTGGGTTAATCCAGCCATGACAAGAGACACAAGGAAACACGGGCTGTGAGAGAGTCCTCCGCCAGCTGACGATCTTTGGACTCTGGGC
The DNA here is from genome assembly GCF_051107435.1 of Chaetodon auriga. Lineage (NCBI taxonomy): Eukaryota > Metazoa > Chordata > Actinopteri > Chaetodontiformes > Chaetodontidae > Chaetodon > Chaetodon auriga. The sequence goes on from NC_135086.1 coordinate 1,131,241, forward strand.
GTGCTGCCTGTTCGCTATTCTGACACCCGCGGAGGGCACGTTCCTCAGAGTGACGCATCTTGTCAGGAGACGATCTTTGCAGCGCCGGCGCTCTCCTCAGCTGACACACAGCAACAAACCAGGACCCGTCTGCTGTCAGGCGCAGATTTTACCTTGTACCGGCCGGTGTTTCTGCCATCACTGCTGCTCCTCTGTAGATTTAAATGTCAGAAGTTTTTGCGGGATGCTAACATGTTCTGATTCACCCTGCAAGCGATGAACGAACCGAGCACCGAGGGGACCGGGCCGACGGAGGTTCTGTTGACTTCGGGCTGCCGAGCCCCGCTTGTCGAGCTGGTCGGAGGATGGAGCCGAGGCTGAGCGGGGATGGCAAGCCGTCCGTGTCCTGGTTCCTCGGCTCTGCCCTCATCTTGTCCATCCTGGCTGTGTTAGTCAGCTGCCATGGGACGTGCAAACACCGAGCTCCCTCTCCCAGTGAAGTGAGCCCCGGTTTCTCTGCTGTGTTGATGTCAACTGACTTTAAGCTAACATTAGCCATAGCACTGTGGCAGCGCAGGGCTAAGCGAGCTAGCACGCTAACTGCGATGGCTAATTAACGTATATGTTTATATCGTGTGATAAGAAAGGCTTCTTTACTGTGGTTCGTTAATTTACACAGAAATTTACCGCCTGACACGCATCACTAGAGTCAACTCCGCGAACCAGTATATTAGCTAGCTGTTGTGTGACATCAACTGTAACGATTAGAATGAGATTTGCAATAGTTAGCTAGCAAGCTAACAGGCTAACATGAGACGACGTTGTTCATAGAGTTTATTGTGTTTGATGACAATAAGCAGAAATTGCAGTATTTATCAGGCTCATTTAAAGGGCGAAACGTGAGTTTGATGGCACGATTCATTCATCAGTTTCAACTGTGCACCTTTAGCCTCAGTTTCCCCAGCAACAGCCGAAATAGCTTTTCCGGTTGGACTTCTTCAGAATAAAAGCACTATCGTTGACTGAAACAGATATTTAGATCGGGCTCAAAATGGACTCTGTGGGGTATTTTAAGTGGTGGAAGTGAGTAATGATAATTAACAACTCGTGCAAATGCAAACTTTAAATAAATACCGCTATTGGAGTTAATTGATGTTGTAAACATTCAGTGTAGTGAATGTCTTTTATTCCTTATCATTTCTTTGATTGTCTCTTTTAGGTTGTCCATCATGTGTACTTGAAGCCTGAGCGCTTGACGAAAAGAAGCTCTCCTGATGACCTTCAGCTGAAGATAAAGATCATCTACGACTACAGCGTTGACCAGTAAGATTTCACACACAACCATGACCGTCATCAGCCTTTATCTTCCTCACCTGCCGGTTCACCAAACTCTGAAATTCAAAACATAGAGTTTCACTAACAAGCTGAGTGTCCAGAGACTCACGGTCATCACATTTGTATAATATGTAGGTCTGTCATCACTGGCCAAAAATGACATTTGACACAATGACACGACTTTCAAACTGTAGCCTGAGATTTTTTAGTTTCTCTGTGGCTCAGGCTTCTGTTGTGACGACGTCATGTTTGTGTAAGTGATGGTTTCTCTCTCTGGCACATGTGCTCTCTGTCCACAGGCTTCCTGCAGACAAGAGGAGACTAGTTAAGGTGAGTAACACCTGAGGACTCGTTGATAAACTGTCTACCAATGGTTTCACACAGTTCTGGTTATCTACAGATGGCCCTAATGTGCCAAGGATACTTTACATGCTGAAGTCATTATCTCATCTTCAGCATTATACACAGAGAGTTTGTATTTCCAGACAATTTAGAGGTTTTTTTCTCCTGATTTCAGGGCAGTTTAAGTCTTCTTGCAGGCAGCCTAGTGGCCATCAGAGGAACTGCAGTGTGAAGCTCATCTTCAGTGGTCAACATGCAGATTGTTGTTTCTCTCTCATTAGGCCTTGTTTTGACTGACGTGCTGTAGTTGAAGCTCTCACTTCGCTGCAGTGATACAGAATTGACATCATTGTGTGTGTGTGTGTGTGTGTGTGTGTGTGTGTGTGTGTGTGTGTGTGTGTCCTCAGGATAAGCTCTTTCCTCAGGCCATTGATTACCTGCAGAGGGCCTTCAGTGTGAGACACAGGGTGGGGCCTGTGCTGCTCAGCAGGTATGTCACCTGTCCATCACAGTGTTCTCAGCTCTGGACTACAGCTGAGGTTCCTCTACAGAACCTGACTTGAAACAGTCGTACGAGCAAGCACCAGTGAAGAGGAAGAAATAAGTGAGATTAGAATGATAATACAAACTAGTTCTTGCATGAGGCTCAATGTCTGGTTTCACCCGTGGTCGCTGTTTTAAACCCTCAACTTTGATCCTCATTCATGACACGAATGTTGCTGATGTTGCTCTGTGGGAACGTGGACGTTAAGACGACGCCTTTACGATCATCTTGTTGCTCCAACGTTTGGCACTTCTCAAAGGTGCAACGCTTTACCTTTTCACACATGCTTGTTTTTTTCTGTTGTCTCAGACAATGTGCAACCAACCAGTACCTGAGGAAGAGAGATGACCCTCATCGCTACTGCCAGGACGCCTGTGCAGACGTCACCCGGTGTGGCCCCATCATTGTACCACAGCACCACCTGCAGGTCAGCAAGGGTCATGGATCATGTAACAACGAGACTGAGCAGTCTAAAGCCTGGTTCATGCTACTGCGTCGCGGCGACGCCGTACCTACACCGTCGACGCAGACCCCTACACGGACCCTACACCGTAGCCTGACGCGCACCTCCAAAAAATCCTGACTACACGTCATGTCGACGCGTAGTGACGTGAACGTCGAGGACTGTGATTGGTCTGCTCAGAACCTAATTTCCGGCTCATCGAGACGCCTCAGTGGGCGAACCAGTGTGGTAAATTCCCCCGTTCTCATCCTCGACTGGTTCAATGGTCGGACAGACCACCTCCGCAAACGTCTTCTGCGTCGCCTGCGCTTCAACATTTGAAGTAACATCATTTGCTGTTCAATATCGATGAGCTCCATCTCAGTCGCCATTGTTGTCTCTGACCGGAAGAAAACCAAGGAATCCGACAAGAGCCCCCCGAAACCATACAAAGACACAGCCACACCCCCCTAGCGGCTTGGCGGTGAATTGCGGAGCAACGCGTTCCCTCGACGCAGAACTATGAATGCTCAGTGACGGCGTCGGGTGTACGCCGTAGGTACGGCGTCGCTGCGACGCAGTAGCATAAACCAGGCTTAAGGCATGCTAGCCCATCTGTGAGGCTGAACAAGCTTACAATGCTAACATACTGATGTTTAGCAGATATGTTTACCATGGTCAACATCTTAGTTTAGCATGTTAGCAGCGAAATAACACAAAGTGCAGCTGAGGCTGGTGTGAATGCCATTAGTTCTGTAGATAATTGGTCATAAATCAAAGTATTGGACAAATTAAAATGGAACCCTAATTACAGCACTAATGAAAAGTCAGATGATCAACAGTGTTATTACAGTTCATCTTCAGGGGAGCGTGAATGTGTGTACGCCGTGTCATTCTAATACTTATTGAGATGTTTCCCTCAAAACCACAAATTTCAACCTCTTCATGGTGCTAGAGAAAAGAAAAGGATCAGCAAAGTCATTTCAGGCATGGAGGCAGGTTTCTGTCTTAGAAACACCAAATAGATTTAAGTCTGTGAGTAAAAACACTCACAACAAGACATAACACTGTGTCCTCAAAGTCCAACCAAACTAGAAGATGTGACTGTGCAGCATCGGCTGCTCACATCGACCAATTACAGCCCTGATTCCAAAAGAGTGTGAAAAGAGAGAGAGAGAGTGTCCGTAAAACCAGAATCAGTCATCTGCAGTCAAACTGGTCACTGCCAGCAGCATCAGAGTCAGAAGAAGCAAAAATCAATGAAGCTGATGAGCTCAAACGTTAGATATGTTGTCTTTGTGCTGTTTTCAGGTGAGTCTATGAAGGTCGTCACATTCTGCTTTTATGCGAGGCGTCATGATCCCGTCACAGGTTATTATATTCAGAAGCCTTTGTCCACTCTTGCCTTGTGTGCTTCTCTCCTAGCAATGCAAGGTGTGCAGTGAATCAGGGAAGTCATGTGGCCCCTTGGGGCCCCCGGATGGTCCCGGAGTGGAAGGGTCCGACTTCGTGCTGTACGTCAGCGGCATCACCACAGAGCGCTGCGGGCAGGAGAACATAGTGGCCTACGCTGCTTACTGCCAGCTGGAGGCAGAGCTGGACAGGTGGGGAGGACCACACGCAGTGGACGTGTTGTCATGTGATCAAAACTCTGTCACAGCGTTTAGACTCTTCAGAGAGTTCCAGCTTTGGTCATGTGTCCTAGCTAATTGTCTTTATCATGTCTCACTTATATTAATTCTGATAACAGGGTTGACAGGAAGATAGAGCTGTGCATCGTCTGCATAACAGTCAAACGGTACATAATGTCCACTGTCCGTGTGTCTGTCCGTCAGACCTATAGCAGGCTATGCCAACCTGTGTCCTGCGATGATCTCCTCTCAGCCTCAGGAGTTTGAAGGGATGCTCTCCACAGTCAAACATGAGATCATTCACGCTCTGGTCAGTGCTGCAACATTTTCCTCAAACCCTGAACCTCTTCTGTCAAATGTGGCGTTTCTTGCTGTAAAGAAACTTTCTGACCGTCTCAGCTGGAGCCGTCACAGATAAAGCTGGACTGCTATAAGAAGCCCTCACATTTTAATTCATTTAGAAAGATCTATTTGATGTGACGATGTTCGGAGCAGAGTGTCTGTGGATGACTGTTTGTCCTCTGTCCACCAGGGGTTTTCAGCCGGTCTGTTCGCCTTCTACCACGATGATGAGGGCAAACCTCTGACTCCTCGCTTCGCCAGCGGGCTGCCGGCCTTCAACGAGAGGTGAATACAGTTTGTACCAAACTCTACTGATTAGAGATGATCTCAGCCTGCCGAGACGCAGAATATGTGTCCGTCTGTCCCTGCCTGGTACCTTCACATGCTGGTTGAAGGTGGAGTTCATCACTAGAGAAATGGCCTTGTCATAAGGATAAGAGATAAGACTAAAACTGGTCTGTCTGCTTTAGAAAGGAGCTGGTGGTTTTGAAACTGGTGCTTCACGACCAGAGAAAACAGAGAACCTGGACTATGGTTCTGTTTTATTCAAAAGGTAGAAAACCTACACTTCACTGTGCTCCAGACCTTCCAAGGCCACTCCCAGGCTGCTTCTATTGGTTAGGCTTGACCAGAGCTTCCAGACCAGACTGTCACTTACCCAGCCAGCACTGCAGCGATGTCCAAACCTTCAACAGCAGCTGCTGTAGCTCAATGACATCAAACATTTTCTGCACTTTAAAAAAGAAGTTGTTCTTAGTTTAATACTGTACTCTGGTGTAGTAAAGAAAAAGGTTTTATGTCCTCATTTCACGGTGTCATGTCGCCGTGTTATGTAGATTTTTAATGTGTTGACGGTAGCTTGACGTCAGTGAGGAGCAGAGTTAACCCCCTTCAGTGTTTTCATACCCGGCCTTTATTAGAAACCAGCTTTTATTTAATCCTGCCGGCTGTTATTTGACTGTTTCATCTGAGAATTTACAGTAAGAACACTGAACTACTGTGCCAGCTCTTACCGGTGTGTGTGTGTGTGTGTGTGTGTGTGTGCGTGTGTGTGTGTGTGTGTGTGTGTGTCAGCCTGGGTCTGTACCAGTGGAGTGATGCAGTGATCAGGAGGGTCAGCAGGCTGTGGGACATCAGAGGAGGAGAGATGGTGCGACACCAGGTCCACGTCCTGGTCACTCCTCGCGTCGTGGTAAGAAGTTTCCACCAGAATCCTGAAGGGGTGAAAGTCCTCCTCCACCTCCTTCACTGTGCAGTTTGTCTTCGTGCTCACCTGCTGAAGTTCCTCTGTGTTCACCTTCACTCTCAGTCAGCCAATCATGTATGCAGGTGTTTTCACCTGAACATGACAGAGGAGACAGTTTAAAGATCAAGCTGTAGGCCCAAAGATTGTTACTATGAAAGTTAATCCATAATGTGAACACATGTCCTGGGTCTGTAGGGAAACAGTTACTGATCAATAACTCGTTAATCGATAGTGATTATGACCGTTTGGTTGTTATCACAGTCGTCAGTATTGACGGAGCTGTTTGTGCTCCTCTCTTTGGTTGCAGGAGGAGGCGAGGAGACATTTCAACTGTCCCATCCTGGAGGGAATGGAGCTGGAGAACCAGGGAGGGACGGGCACTGAGCTGAACCACTGGGAGAAGAGACTGCTGGAGGTCACCACACCTCCTCCGCCTGACTTTGAACTGATCGGTCTGGGTTGTTCCCTGTTTTCATCATCTCCTCCTCCTCCCTCAGAACGAGGCGATGACGGGCTCCCACACCCAGAACAGGGTGTTTTCTCGGCTGACGCTGGCCATCATGGAGGACAGCGGATGGTACCGAGCCAACTACAGCCTGGCCCAGAGGCTGGACTGGGGCCGCGGCCTCGGCTGCGACTTCGTCATGAAGAGCTGCAAATTCTGGATGGAGCGCCAGCGACAGAGGTCACAGTAATTGATACTGTCTGTGAGAAACTTCTCTTCAGACGAGGTGTTTCTTCCAGTTTGTCCAGGAGACCAGATTTATTGAATTCATTTACAGCGTACATTCAATCATTTGCACTCACTTAATGTTCATTTGCATGAAAACGTCCAGTTTCCTGCTGCCTGACGACACCTCAGCACCGTAAACGTGGCCTCTCAGAATATGCACGCAGGAGAAATGACCTTCAAAGTCAAAAAAACTGTGAATCCTTGAATGAGAGAATCACAATCTGATAATACTTTGTCGTATCTGACAGCAGACGACACGCTGTGACTCCGTACTGCCACACAGTGCGAGCGTCTCCTCTGCAGCTCACCTGCAGACAAGACCAGCTGGCTGTGGCCGTCTGCAACCTGCAGAAATATCCACAGGAGCTGCCGCTGGAGTACCAGGTACACACACACACACACACACACACACACACACACACACACACAGGTAAGAGCTGGCACAGTAGAGCAGGTGAAAAATATCAGAAAATAATGAAATGTGTCCATTAGAGAGTTCAAACCTTTGATCCAAAACTCAAATATTCAGTTTATAGCTCAGAGAAAAGTTTCATCAGTTATCAGAATGGCTGCTGATTAGTTTTCTGTCAATCGACCAATCAATTCATCTTTGAGTGTTTTCAGCTGAACTGTAAACTGTGATTCTGTGTGTGCGTGTCAGTATTTTGAGAGGATCCCTGACGTGGCTCCCGACCAGCTGGCGTTCTTCGGCGGCGCTGTGGAGATCGCTGATTACTGTCCCTTCAGCCAGGAGTTCAGCTGGCACCTCAGCGGAGAGTACCAGAGGAACTCGTACTGCAGAGTGTCGGAGAACCAGCCAGGTGACCCTCACACCGCCCTCACTGCTGCTAACTCTGCGCTAACACCGTGCTAACGCTGTGCTGTGTCCGCAGGCTGGAAGTGAAGCTCTGCATCTGTTCACTAAAATTTTAAAGATGAATGAATGAAATGTGTTGTGACACTGTGACTGCTGTCTCCAGTGCTCTCTGTAATCGTGTGTGTGTGTGTGTGTGTGTGTGTGTGTGTGTGTGTGTGCGTGTGTGTGTGTGTGTGTTCAGACTGGTGGAGGAACTACGGGGCGGAGCAGTATGGGCCGGACTCCGTGTGTCTGTACCAGAAGTCGGCCTTCGTCATGGAGCAGTGCACCAGGAAGATGACGTACCCGGACTGGGGCTCTGGCTGCTACAAGGTGCCGACGACACACTCCCAGCAGTTTGTAACCGTTTCTTTTCCTCGCCATCAGACGGCGCTCACGCTCAGACTCTTAAATCGTGTCCAGGTGTCGTGCTCGGCTCAGGGCCTGACGGTGTACGTTCAGGATCGTTCCTTCCGCTGCGTCCGGAAAGGTCAGCTGCTGAGCGTCAGCGTGCGAGTCAACGACTGGGTTTACAACGGCGTCCTGATCTGCCCCGCCTGCACCGACTTCTGTGACGACTGCCCGCTCCCCCACCAGCTCCCGCCCATCAACACCTCCAGGAGTAACCCCATTGGTGAGTGTCATCTGCCCTCACCTCACGTTTACATACAAAGTGTCAGCTGATGCTTCTGCACCCTGTTCCTATTGGTGGACAGGACGGCACCTGAAGCTGCAGCTGGCAGGTGAACAAAGCCAGAATTTTATTATAAGGAAACCATCAAATGAAGAAATAATGTGTTCATTCCAAAAAATACAACAAAGGAGCTGATTTTGTTATCTGAGTTTGTTAATGAGTTATTTCTGATGGAGGCTGCTGACGTCACTGCGACCATCGAACATCTCGTCAATCTTTGAAAACTGTAGTAGGGATAATTAACAGATGTTAGCATGCTAACAAGCTAAGCTAATATGGTGAACATGGAAAACGTTAGCATCAGCATGTTAGCATTATCACCATGAGCATGTTAGCATGCTAATGTTAGCTTTTAGCTCAAAGTGCTGCTGTAAATCCTCAGAATTGCTCCCATGAGTAAATACATGAAGTAAAATAATGATTGAAAAAAGTAATAATGCCAATTTAAATAACATTTAAAGGAAAAAAGAAGTAAATTAACAAAATAATGTGAGAAATATAAAAGACTAAACATAAATAAGGATTCAAATGAAAAAGAAATACGTAGATACAACAAATTCATGAACATTTGGATAAAAGGAAACAAAACAAAGAATTTATTTATTGATTTTTCACGTCCGTTTGATTCTTCGGTCTTTTTTTTCTTCTCTGGCGTTCCACTTGGATCAGCTGGTGCAGATTGTCCTGACGCTGAAATCTAAATGATGGGATGTTTCCTGAATCTAGTGGCCATTAGATGATCTTCTTTGATGTTCAGCTTTGATTATCAGTAATCACTGATGATAATTATTGATTATTAGTGATGAGAAGTGGCTCATGGCCGCTGGGGTAGAGGCAGCCGTTCAGCTCAGTCTGGTTCCTCTTTCAGATCCCTGCTCCAGCTCTCCAGGTCTGGCCATCACTCTGTGGCTCCTGCTGCTCAACCTGCTCCCCCTAGTGGCCGGACTGCTGCTCTGCCACTGCAGCTGATGAAACTCACACACACACACACACACACACACACACACACACACACGCAGGTAGCTGGACGTTTTCCTGAGCTGAACACTCACCTGTCGTCCTCTGTGGATCTAAGCTTCCTCTCCTCCTCTCCTTCTTTTCCTTCTGTCTTCATTCCAAAGCTCTTTGTCTGCATTTCCCTCTTCGTCGTTCGTTCCTCAGGACCTCCTCTTCTCCACCCCTCTGACGACTGACGCTGTCAGGGGTCTTTGCACTGACCCTCCTTCAGGTGTTGATGTGGTGAATCATCAGTGGTCTGATCATTTCATGGCTGACGGCAGCAGACTGGACACGATTCGTCTTTTTTTTTTTTTTTTTGGCAGCAGAAAATGTTTCTACCCAGAATTCACGTCTTTATCTTCAGATCGACGTCCTTCGTGAAAGTCTTTTTTCCTTCTTGCTGTCGTGGCTCGAGATGAGTTCTGATCGCTCAAGCATGTTTGAAGACACGACGAAGCGACTGAACGATTCAAAGAGGATTTCTTCTGCGGCCGTGTGCGATCAGCCCAGACAAACCAGGACGACACGTGGACCGACAGGAAGTGGATTATTCATGAGGGTTTGTGTCTGGACGGATGTAAAGTCACAAACACGTTGTTAAAGGTCAGTGTACTTCCTGTGACACCGTGAGGGTGTTTGGTCTGGTGCCCCCCGGTGGCAGCAGGAGGTAACTCTAAACTTTATTTTCTAACGTTTTACCAGAAAACTGTAAACATGAACACGACACCAACACATCACTTGAGTTCAAATCCACGACTTCCAGATCTCATGTGGCGTTCATGAGCAGACGAATCTGTGGGAGTTTAGAGTGACGACTGTGGTTTAGTGAAGATCAGGTGTGTTTCCGTGTAAAGGTCCACAGAGCAGGCGTCAGATTCCTACATGACAAACAGCAGCAGCAGGGGTCAAAGGTCACAGCTGAGGTTTGGCATCAACGTCGGCTCAAATTCAATCAAAAAGGCTTTTGAACTCAAACTGAACGTCTCGGTAGACGTGACGCCCAAACAATCCGCCAGAACACCAGCGAAGGAGGTGATTCGCTGTCATGGTCATTCTGGAAGCTGCTGTCTGTGATTGGTGCTCTGCTGTCCTATTGGACTGCATGGACAAAAAAATAGGAACATCTCACAGTGTGACACAGGTGCTAAATGAGCAGAATGAAGCAGCTCACTGTCAGTCAACATCAGCTCATCCTCAGAAACCGTGCAGAGAAGATTCATCCAGACCGAAGCTCCAGAGTGAGTCCATCAAACTGTCTGAGTGTCCCTGTGAGGACACCTGGAGCTGGACTAGACCGCAGGTCAGCTGCGCTGTCCGCACCGAGACAGATCAGCACAAACTGACTGAGACTCCCGAATCGAAGTAAAAATGAAGAAACACGGCTTATTCCAACCATCAGGTGGCGTTTTTCAGTGAATCCGACACGTTTGAGCAAAAAGAAGCTTCAGGGTCCGAGTCTGTCCTCTGTCCTCTGTCCTCTGTCCTCAGCTTCCTGTCGCTGTCTCAGCAGAAGCTTCTGACGTCGTGTTTGAGATGACGAGGTCCCGACACATCCAGCTCAGACAAGATGAGGATGAGGATGATGAGGATGATGATGGCTTAAGGTGGACTCGTGAACTGAACCCTGATCTCTGAGGCCAGAAGCTGCTTCCGTTTGTCAGCGTCTCAGCTCGGACACAGACGAGTCATCGGGACAGTTTGAACACTGAGACCAATAAGAGGAAACTTCTGATGTGGATATTTGAGGGTTTATGAAAACGCGTATCATCAGCTGATCAGAACAGAAACAACCAATCAGTGTGCTGACACTGAGCTCACAGTCATGGCTGTGAATTATTAACCAATAAAAAACAGGAACCCCTTCAGTGACCTTTAAAACAGGAGCAACAGGAAACACGACAGCTCGTGTTGCTCTGAAGGACCTTTGACGTGTTGATTGACAGTGAGATGGACCAATCAGATGGTTTGAAAGCATCAGTCGAGCCGCCAGCGGGACGCCGGCGTCCTGCTGGGACTGAGTTTATTTCATATGCGATCACAGGGAGACGATGGACCGACGACTGTCAGGAGAGGAAGAACAAGCCATGAACATCCAAACAGTGAAACTGAACAAGCCATAGTTTGATGACGATGACGAAGATTCATTAGCGTGTTGGTCCTCACGTGTCGGTACTTTAACGAACCAGCTGATGTCAGTCAGTTTCATCTGTTTTAAATCCAACGTGACTTGTTCAAATCAGACATGTTTTGTTACTCAGCGGCGTCGAGTCGTGACGTTAGCTTCTGTTTTTAGCTCGAATGACAAACTGATCGATCTGCGACACTGAAGCCTTCCTCAGGTACAGGAAGGTCCATCGGTCTTCACGCCTCGACAGCGACATCAGGCCTGCATTAGTTAACGACAAACAAAGCGTAAACACGAAGCCACCGATCGGCTGCCCAGACATGCTAACGACGCGCTGGTCGTAGCACTGCTCAGCTGTTTAACCAAACAACAGAGTTAAACTTTTGACGGTCCTGGATCAGGACTGCAGGCGTTCTGTCTCACCGGTGTAGCTCTTTGCTGCCTCTCGTCGGTGTTGTGCTGAGAAGGTTTCAGCGGCAGATTTCTTCAAATCTGAGCGACCAAACCAAAACTAAAGCTCGAGACACCAACAGACGTCTTCGTCCTGCTGGATCATGGACTGAATGTTTGACTAAACGTTTGTCCTGCTGAAAGACACTGAGCTCTGCGGTCTGTACGGTGAACTGCATTATGGGTCAGTTCTGATTGGTTGTGGTCGCTGTGTGAGGACGCTTGTGTTCACTTCATTTGAGCTCTTCAATGTTTGTTAGTTCACTTCCTGAAGCTGAATGAGGACAGCAGTGCAGGAGAGATGAGACCCTGTCACAACTTCCTGTTTATGAACATCCTGTTAACACAGACTGATGGTGGAGCCATGGTTGAACCCCTCACGGTGGTTGAAGCCCCTCACGGTGGTTGAACCCTTCGTGGTGGTTGAAGCGCCTCGCGGTGGTTGAACCCCTCACGGTGGTTGAACCCCTCGCGGTGGTTGAAGCCCCTCGCGGTGGTTGAAGCCCCTCGCGGTGGTTGAAGCGCCTCGCGGTGGTTGAAGCCCTCACGGTGGTTGAAGCGCCTCGCGGTGGTTGAAGCGCCTCGCGGTGGTTGAAGCCCCTCGCGGTGGCTGAGGCCCCTCGCGGTGGTTGAAGCCCTCACGGTGGTTGAAGCGCCTCGCGGTGGTTGAACCCCTCGCGGTGGTTGAAGCCCCTCGCGGTGGTTGAATCCCTCGCGGTGGTTGAAGCCCCTCGCGGTGGCTGAGGCCCCTCGCGGTGGTTGAACCCCTCGCGGTGGTTGAAGCCCCTCGCGGTGGTTGAACCCCTCGCGGTGGCTGAGGCCCCTCGCGGTGGTTGAAGCCCCTCGCGGTGGTTGAAGCCCTCGCGGTGGTTGAAGCCCTCGCGGTGGTTGAACCCCTCGCGGTGGTTGAACCCCTCGCGGTGGCTGAGGCCCCTCGCGGTGGTTGAATCCCTCGCGGTGGCTGAGGCCCCTCGCGGTGGTTGAAGCCCCTCCAGCTGAATGCTTCTCCTCTCTGTAAAGACGCTGCAGGTCTGAATTTCTTTTCCACATTTAAAACAACAATCTGTTGCGTTTGTGAGCGTAAACAAACCTTTGAGTGGATTCTGTCACTCGTACCGTTTCAAAGGCAGTGCTGAAACTTTATTAACAGGTCTCACTGAAAATGCTGCAGGTCCTCCACTGAAACTCTTCTTCTGTTGTCTTTTATTTTAGCTTCACGGTTGTTCTGTTGATATGAAACACTGAATGACAGAAACGGCCTTAAAGTTATTTATTGAATCCAACATATGTCGAGTGTCCTCGTCTGTCGTGTCCTCATCTGTCGTGTCCTCGTCTGTCGTGTCCTCCTGTCGGTCCACGTCTGTCGTGTCCTCGCCTGTCGTGTCCTCGTCTGTCGTGTCCTCGTCTGGCGTGTCCTCATCTGTCGTGTCCTCATCTGTCGTGTCCTCGTCTGTCGTGTCCTCGCCTGTCGTGTCCTCGTCTGGCGTGTCCTCATCTGTCGTGTCCTCATCTGTCGTGTCCTCGTCTGTCGTGTCCTCGCCTGTCGTGTCCTCGTCTGGCGTGTCCTCATCTGTCGTGTCCTCGTCTGTCGTGTCCTCGTCTGTCGTGTCCTCGCCTGTCGTGTCCTCCTGTCGGTCCACGTTCTTTCAGGTGTGTAAGTGGATCTCAGTGACCTGCTGGTTTGTGAAACACTGACGTTTACAGCTGGAAGTGTTTCTGAGCTCTGCGTCGATGGCGTCAGTGAGCAGCAGGCTGAGACGATCTGACCTCAGATCAGCTTCACTTCGGCTCAGGCTGACTCAGCTGCTCCGCCTGCAGGAGGTTCTGCTCATGTTATTCTTGTGATGAAGATATTTACTGTGAAGATGACTGAAGCTGCACTGAGTCGAGGACTTTGTTTGAAATAAAATCTTCAGCTTCTGTGGAAACTCGACACGTTCAGCAGGATTTCCTGTTTCCTGTTTCCTGTTTAGAAACACTTTGCATCACTCAGCTGATCGTTTTTATTTATTCGTTTTTAGAAAAAGGGCTGCTTTTTAAGACAAATCAAGACAACTTGGAGACATTTGTCAGAATAAATGCTGTCTGTATCCCAGAGACGTCTGTTTGTCTTGTTTTTAACATCAGGTCATCAGATGTTTTATTCTGCATGTTTGCAGCTGATTCCTGACCTGTTTGAACATTTCTGTCAGTTTGGGACTTTTCATCTGTCACTAATCAGTTAAAATCAGTTTGTCTTCAATGCTGTTTTGCTGTGTGAAAGGATGATGAATCAGATCTTTAGCTGGAGCCTCATCCTGTATGTGATCATCGGCCCTATGAACAATGAGCCTGCTTGTGTTTACGTTATCACTTCCTGTATCTGTCGCCATATTTGTGTTGTTCTTCACTACAAACGGTCCGACGGGATAAACCTGGAGTCTGTGGAGAAGAGTTCAGACCGTTTCGATGAATCGTCGTTCGATCCTGCCTGAAGACTTCAGTAACGACCTGCTGCTGGTTGATGACTGCAGGTATTTAATCAGGTTTAATGTTTCAGTGGAATCTGAAAGCAGACGTTTCGATGTCTTCACCCCGTCAGAACTTTGTATTTTATGTGGATTTAGACGAAGAGTTCTTTGTGGTCGCAGATAAAATCTTAGAAATGACTCCTGAGTGTCGACGCTGCTGTTTCGACCAATAACAGAGAGCTTTACTGTCTCTCAGTTCAGAGGACAGGATATCTGTCTCCAGGAGACAAACGTCACCATAAAGTCTCCAGAGTTTAGCTACTAATTAACTCATAGCAGCCGAATTTCCCACCTCTCCCGCCTTCACCTGAACTGCTCATTACAGGCACATTAACGACAGCTGCTGATCTTAATTTGTTCTGTTCAATAAAATCAACTTTGACTTTAACAGCACGGTTAACATTTGTTCAACATTAACATTAATAAACTGTGAAACAGAAATGATTCATCACGAGGCAACACTTCAACATTTAATCAGACACAAGAGTGGAAGTACACTGAAGTAAAAGTACTAACACTCACTGTGAAAATACTCTGTTACAAGTAAAAGTTCTGCATTGAAAACATTACTAAAAGCATGTAAGTATAATCAGGAACATGTACTTCAAGTGTCCCCTGTGTCTGTTGTCCTCTTGTCTCTGGTCTCTGTAGATTACTGTGTCTCCTCATTCATGTCCCAGCAGGATGTTCCTGTTGGAGTCGTTTGAGGTGGAGCTCATTTCAAACAGGAAGGCAACAAAGTACAAGTACCTCAAATTTATGCTGAACTCGAGTAGATATACTTAGTTACTTTCCACCACTGGGTGTAACGGGATGTGTTTTCACAGTTTCTCCTGCAGTTATCAGTGATTTGCCCCCCCTCAGACCGGCTCTCCTCCCGAGGGTCCGGCCTGGTCCGCCGGTCCTTTGATCCACAGGAAGCCCACCTGGGTGCCGAAGTTGGTTCCGTCTCTGACGTGGGAGAAGAAGGCTTCGGGGTGGCAGGAGGTGCAGGGCGTCACGCAGGGCCGCTCCGTCGTCGTGTCGTCGTGGATGTGTTCAGGCAGGACGCCGACTTTCTGAAGGAGAACTCTGAGGCGGGAGGTTGGACATTTGACAGCACAGCGTCATCATCTCTCATGTGCATAATGAACAAACGTCCATAAATCTGCTCAGAGATCAGTGATAAAAGACGCGTCATCACGTTTGTGAGTCGACTGTCCGTCCACGCTAACACGAGCCGCTAACAGCTCATTCAGCAACTTGAAAAAATCTGATAAACCAGGAAACATGTTGCCTACAGCTCATCATCATCATGTTACCTGTTTACATGCCCCAGAGCATCATGGGAGCTGTAGTTCCTTTGATATTAACAGACATCAGAGAGCAGATCTGTCTGGCTGAGCTACCTGTTGGCGAGGCGGATGCTGACGTGTGGTCTGGCTGATTCTGGATCAGTGACACAGTCCGGATGGATGCGGCCGTAGTCCCCCGCATGATCCTTGTCCAGGGTGAAGCAACACGAACCCACCGACGGCCCCACCGCCACCACGATGTCGCTCGCACGGCATCCAAACTCCCTCATCATGGCCTCCACCGTCTCCACAGCAACCCCCATCAGGGTCCCTCTCCAACCTGAGGAGCAGTGGTGGAAGTTGACCAAGTACATTTACTCAAGTACTGTGATGAAGTTCGATTCTGAAGTACTTGTGCCACATTTATCAGACAGCTTTGGCTACTTGAACACCTGAGGATGTTTTAAATGTTCTGGAAACGAATGAAAGAAACGTCGACCTGCATGAGCGACGCCGATGACCTTTAACACCGGATCAGCGAACAGGATTGGCATGCAGTCGGCTCCCGGGGCGGCTAAAACCACCCCGGTCTGATTGGTCAGCATGGCGTCGTAGCTCTCCGGCTCGGCCTGCCCCAGAACCCAGACGACGTTGGCGTGGTTCACCTGCAGGAAACAGGCCGACACATCGGAGAGCTTCAGCACGAAGGAAACTGTCTGAGATATAAAGAGCCTCTGCTTCTCTCTTTGGTAGAGAGAGAGTTTTTTGGGGGGTTTTCAATGTGCATCAAATGAGGCGGCAGAGCACACAGAGGAAACTTAGTCAGCTGACTCATGCAGCCTGTAATCTTGTGCAGGATGATTCATGTGAGGACAGTTCAGTACCTTGACCAGACGTAGCAGCTGATGGTGGAAACCAGCACGGAGGGCCAGGCGGCGTCTGTTCTCCTGCACGACGGCCCCGGGGTCCCTCCTGCTCCTGCTGCTGAACAGATTCAAGGAGGACAGAGTCGGGACGTAGGACACGCCGCCTGTCCGAGTGCTGAAGCCATGACCGAAACAGTCTGAGAGACACAAACACAGAAAGTGATGCATCAGCTTGTTTCACACCAATCTCCATTCAAAAATCTGTCAATTTAACCTTGCTCATTGGGAAATGGAACTTTATTTATTTAATTTATTAATTTTAGTAAATTATTATATGTTTATGTACAGCGACACCTTGCCAACAGGTCACATTGAGAAATTAAATACTAACAGACAGAAGTGAATAACAGCCATTAAACATGCTGCTGAGCTGAGAGCAGTTTTTAAGGTTATTCCATGAGGCCGCTCCACTCACAGTAAAAACAGTCTTTTCTAAGTGAGCTTTGGTACCAGGCTCAGCCTCCGTGAGCTCTGTGTCTGACCGGGTCAGAGAAAAGCGACTTACTGTCATCTGTAAAGTTTTTCTAACAGAAACAACTCGCGAACCGTCTGCAGAAGGTCTGTTCACACTCAGGGACATTCAACCAGCACGCGTTTACTTTTATTTTCACTTCAGAAAATAAAAGCATAAATACTTGATTTTCTTCTGATCCACTGTCCAGATACTGCGCTGTTACGTATTAATGGGTGAGTACTGAGTTATTTTGCGCATGTTGATTGAAGTTTAGGTTTGATTTGATTGGTTTATGGTCCTTTGACTCCACAGCTCTGTCTTAATTCCTTTTTTTTTAATTTAACTCCACATGCAGCAGACTGTAAATACGTCAATGTGTTCATTCAAACCGACCTGGAATCAGTGTTGACTTCAGGACTGTGACTTCTCCCTGCAGGCCGGGCAGCTGCTGCAGGAACGCTGACACTTCTTCTTCTACGACTCCTTCACCAGGTGAGTCCGTGTGGGCGAAGCCGCTGCAGCTCGGACAGGTGAGGCTGTCCACGGGCCTCACCTTGTACTCAAAGGCGTACACGGCCGTGAAAAGCTGCTCCTGGTACCGACGCAGCACGTCTCGGCCCCGCGGGGACGTGAGGACCCTGACGGAGCTCAGGTCCAGTCGGTCCACCGTCTGTTTGAACCGGTACAGACACTCGGCAGTGGAGGCGGAGTCCAGGACGTGCACGGTCCCGAACGAGCTGAGAGTCTTGTCTGAAAGGCCGTTTGTGTCCCGCTGACTTCTCCCGCACAGCAGGAACACATGCGGGTCTGATGAGGATTCCTCCAGCAGAGACGCGCCGGTGCATGTCGCACAGCAGCCGTGAACCAGATCCACCAGGACGGCCTCACACATCGCTGACAGCCGGGAGGAAGACCTCAGAGTCAGGGTCGGTGGACGCGTCTGTGCTGCTTCATGGAGGTCTGACAGAAACACAACCGAGAAACTCTGCCGACCCTGCACTTCCTGCAGCGGCCGCCGCAGCGTCGCTCCGCCCACGCTGGAAAGCCCGACCCGGCCTGTGGAAACCGGTCCCGGGCCGCTTCCCCCGCCTCTGCCGACGGACTGGAACCACAGGACCCGGTGAACAAGGTTTCCACTGCGGGCCAGTTTAAAGAAGGTTTGTGAAATGAGCGGAAAAGAGTGAGAAACTGGTTGAATCAAACTTTATTCAGAGACACAAACAAACGACAACAAACAGCTCTGAATACTCTAATGAGAAATAATCAATAAACAGCTGATCTGATGACTCCAAACAGCCAGTCAGATCAGAGTATGAGACACTGGGCCCCTGAACACACAGGGGCCTCCACCCTCTTACATAAGAGCAAGAAAAAGACCTCAAAGAGACTCAGAGCAGCTTTAAACGACGCCCTTCGGCCTCTGTGGTTGTTTTGTGTCTCTTGAATCTTTTTCCTGTTTTTGTGTCTTTGTGGCTCATCCATAAAACAATGAACGTGCTTTTGAGGTAAAGATCTGTAAACTGCACCGCTGTGTGTCTGAAGAAGAAGTACCTTATTTTTCAATGTGTCATAAACCAACATGGACACAATTATAAGACACGTTTATCTGGACACATCCACAGCCGCTAACACCGCTAGCAGCTCACACCCTGTTTGTAAAGATAACAACAAATGACCACATGAACATGATCCGTCTGTGAGCTTTCAGTCAGACGCATGTCTCTTAACACCAATGAAAGGTGTGTGGACGGCAGACAGGAGGACAGACGAGTCCACCTTCACATTACCAAGAACAGAGACAAACGTCTTCCTCAGACTTCACCTGAGAGACTCCACAGAGACTCTTCCTCACCCTTCAAGGAACTCGTCCTCTTCCTCTTCTTTGCTTTCACTTTCACATTTTAGAAGCAGGAAATACACAATTTACTGTTTGATTCAGTTTAACTGAAGTTTTGGCTTTTGGTTCCGTGTCTGTTGGTTCTGTGTCTGTTGGTTCTGTGTCTGTTGGTTCTGTGTCTGTTGGTTCTCTGTCTGTTGGTTCTGTGTCTGTTGGTTCTGTGTCTGTTGGTTCTGTGTCTGTTGGTTCTGTGTCTTCTGGAAGGAGGACACAGCTTTGGTGGACCAGACAGAGTCTCCTGTGAGGAGGTGAGACGTCTAAAGCCACACAGGTTTCCTCAGTAATGAGAGGGGTTAGGCCCCAGTGATTAGAGAGCACGAGCAGCGGCACTGATCACCTGTACGACACACACCTGACACACCTGAGGAATAACCAGCAGACAGCATAGTAACACGAGCCTCTGGCAGCACGGACCAGCAGAAGCAGGACTTCGCTGGATCCTGGCCTCGCTGGACCTGAACGTCCATCAGGACCGGTTTACGGCGGCGGGTCAAAGATCCAGCAGCAACCAGGAAGTGAACCTTCAGCCGAGAGTTTGTCAGCAAATCAAAATGAGGATTCTGTCTCTGAAAGTTTGGATGACGAAGAGAGGACAAAGACAGAGACTGACGCTTCCTGTTTCTCTGAGTGTGTGTGCGCGTGTGTGCGTGCGTGCGACTGTACCACCTGACTGACTCACCTGATGAACTGGAAGGTGCAGGAAGTTCCCGGTGCTGTTTGTTAGCCGCACTGTCGTCACTTCAGGCTGAACACAAAGAAGCAAAAAGCCCACAGAGAGAGAACATGTCTGCGGATCATCAGCGTCGCTGAGTCATCAGTGTGACGCTGAACACACAGTCTGTGGCCTCAACAGCTGACTCGATGCTCTGTGGGACCATTTCACAGGAAGTTCAGGAGGACAATGAAGAAATAATGAATCTTTAAAAGAAAATCCCAACGTCTCAACCAACAGGCTGAAAAACACCTGAAGAAGAACTGCAGGCTGCAGTGCAGTGTTTGAGGAAGTATTCACATCTGTTACTGAAGTAAAAGTACTAATAAAAGTCCTGCATTGAACATGTTGCTCCTGTATGTTAGTTTAATGAGTAAAATGTATTTGAAGTGTTGACAGTAAAAGTACTCAGTGCAGTAAAGTGTCCTCTGTGTCTGTTGTCCTCTTGTCTCTGGTCTCTGTAGATCATTGTGTCTCTGTGTCTGTTGTCCTCTTGTCTCTGGTCTTTAGATCATTGTGTCTCTGTGTCTGTTGTCCTCTTGTCTCTGGTGTCTTTAGATCATTGTGTCTCTGTGTCTGTTGTCCTCTTGTCTCTTGTCTCTTCAGATCATTGTGTCTCTGTGTCTGTTGTCCTCTTGTCTCTGGTCTTTAGATCATTGTGTCTCTGTGTCTGTTGTCCTCTTGTCTCTGGTCTCTGTAGATCATTGTGTCTCTGTGTCTGTTGTCCTCTTGTCTCTTGTCTCTGGTGTCTTCAGATCATTGTGTCTCTGTGTCTGTTGTCCTCTTGTCTCTGGTGTCTTTAGATCATTGTGTCTCTGTGTCTGTTGTCCTCTTGTCTCTGGTCTCTTTAGATCATTGTGTCTCTGTGTCTGTTGTCCTCTTGTCTCTGGTCTTCAGATCATTGTGTCTCTGTGTCTGTTGTCCTCTTGTCTCTTTAGATCATTGTGTCTCTGTGTCTGTTGTCCTCTTGTCTCTGGTCTTCAGATCATTGTGTCTCTGTGTCTGTTGTCCTCTTGTCTCTTTAGATCATTGTGTCTCTGTGTCTGTTGTCCTCTGGTCTCTTTAGATCATTGTGTCTCTGTGTCTGTTGTCCTCTTGTCTCTGTAGATCATTGTGTCTCTGTGTCTGTTGTCCTCTTGTCTCTGGTCTCTGTAGATCATTGTGTCTCTGTGTCTGTTGTCCTCTTGTCTCTTGTCTCTTCAGATCATTGTGTCTCTGTGTCTGTTGTCCTCTTGTCTCTGGTGTCTTTAGATCATTGTGTCTCTGTGTCTGTTGTCCTCTTGTCTCTGGTGTCTTTAGATCATTGTGTCTCTGTGTCTGTTGTCCTCTTGTCTCTGGTCTCTTTAGATCATTGTGTCTCTGTGTCTGTTGTCCTCTTGTCTCTGGTGTCTTTAGATCATTGTGTCTCTGTGTCTGTTGTCCTCTTGTCTCTGTAGATCATTGTGTCTCTGTGTCTGTTGTCCTCTTGTCTCTGGTCTCTTTAGATCATTGTGTCTCTGTGTCTGTTGTCCTCTTGTCTCTTGTCTCTTTAGATCATTGTGTCTCTGTGTCTGTTGTCCTCTTGTCTCTTTAGATCATTGTGTCTCTGTGTCTGTTGTCCTCTTGTCTCTTCAGATCATTGTGTCTCTGTGTCTGTTGTCCTCTTGTCTCTGGTCTCTGTAGATCATTGTGTCTCTGTGTCTGTTGTCCTCTTGTCTCTGGTGTCTTTAGATCATTGTGTCTCTGTGTCTGTTGTCCTCTTGTCTCTTCAGATCATTGTGTCTCTGTGTCTGTTGTCCTCTTGTCTCTGGTCTTCAGATCATTGTGTCTCTGTGTCTGTTGTCCTCTTGTCTCTGGTCTCTTTAGATCATTGTGTCTCTGTGTCTGTTGTCCTCTTGTCTCTTGTCTCTTCAGATCATTGTGTCTCTGTGTCTGTTGTCCTCTTGTCTCTGGTGTCTTTAGATCAGTGTGTCTCCTCATTCATGTCTCAGCAGGATGTCCCTGTTGGAGTTGGTTGAGGTGGAGCTCATTTTAACTCAAACTAATGATTCTTCTCACCGATCGATCGATCGTTTGCTTTGGAAACATTGTGAAAATAGTGAGAAATGTGGTGACAAAGAGCCCAAAGTGACACCTTCACCATGTTTGTTTGGTCCAAACAGTCCAAAGCTCCACATGATTCCAAACACATTCAGATCATTGAGATCATTGAGAGGAAAAGCAGCAAATCAAACATCTGAGAAGATCAAACATCAGATGATTCCACAGCAAAGATCAATAAACCATTAAAACAACCGATGATCGATCACTTTCTGTCAATGCACTGATTGATTAATGGACTAGTAGTTTCAGCTGCTCTTGTATAAACTGTTTAATTTATAACAAAAAAATCCAGATTTGTTTTACAACATATTCAGATTAATTTATGAAGTAACGAGTAACTAAAGCTTCAGATAAATGTAGTTTAGAAGTAGAAAATACTCAAAGTACACATAACATTTTTCTGCATTGTGTACTTTGACATTTTCCTGATTATACTCACGTACTTTTACTTCAACAGGTTTATTGCAGGAGTTTTACTCGTAACAGATTGTGGTATTAGTACTTTTACATAAGTGAAGGATCTGAATACTTGCTGCTGTAGTGACTGTACTTCTTTACGCAGTAAGGATTCAGTATTTGACAGTAGATCACAGTGTGTCGTGTACTCCCTGTGGGCTCGGTGTGTCCATGGTTGCAGTTCTGATGAGCAGCAAACAGTATTTAAAGTGAAAGCTGTGCCTGTGCTCGCCAGCAGGAGGCGCCAGATATCCAGCTCAGGCTTCACCTTCACCATCATCATCCTCAACCGTCCATCACCTGCTTTGTTGATGTCCATCCTCCTAAAAAGAGACGTCACAGAATAACATTCTTTGATTCTCATATTTCAACAGTTTGGTTTGTTTTTAGATTTTGTCAAAAACACATTTTTCTACAAATTCAACAAAATAACAAGAAGAGATGAGAAGGACTTTTCCTCGACGATGCTTCACAGACAAATTCACATTTTTCAGGTCAGTAAAGCACAAACATGTCCACGTCCACGTGCACAAATGTCCACTTAGGACGAGGGGGACATCTTTTCCAGCCTGTGTGACGTCCAGCCTCTGCAGTCCTGAGGAGAGACGAGCCCACAAAATGTGAATTCATGTTAATGTGAGTTTGACATTAAAACAGTCATAACCTTCAGTCTGGACTCTGCAACAGCATCAATAATCAGACTGCGTCTCTGAGTCCATGTGTTCATCTCCTTCATCCAGTCATCTGTGACCAATCAGCCTGTTTACCTGTGGAATGTTCCAAACAGGTGTTTTTGGAGCGTTCCACATCTTTCAGTCTGTGAAACGTGTTGCTGCATCAGATTCACAATAAGAGATATTTACAGAAATCAATGAAGCTGATGAGGAAGAACATGAAATATATTGACTCTGAGCTGATTTCAGGTCAGTTCATGTCAGAGAGGATCAGATCAGCTGATCACATTGTGTTTTACAGTGTGTCACTCTCAGCCGTCCTACCTGAAACAAGTACCTGCAGACGGTCCTCAGGGCTGAAACCGGTTTATCACTGATCACATAGATGAACATTTCTATTTGTCTTTACAGTTAATCTTCTCCTAAAAGACGCTGGACCATCAGAGGCAGACAGTGACGCTCCGAGCTGTCTGCAGTGAACACATGAATGAAACATCTGTCAGAAAGTTGGAAACCTGTCCGTCCCTCATTCAGCGCAGACGTGTGTCTTAAAGCTCGGCTGATGGATGTTTGTCTCACCTGCAGTGGTTGAATACATTTTCGTGTGCTGCGTGTTTCAGGTCACGTGACGTGCTTCATGAAGGCGAGTGGCCTCGGCGGACGTCTGAGCAGCAGCAGGTTGTCTGTTTCCTGTCCTCTGTCCTCTGGAGCTCACGGTCGCCTCTGCTGTCAGAGCGAGCTGCTGCTGCCGTGGAGTTCGTCCTCAGGCCGCACACAGGAGGCGTACCTGCACAGGTTACCACAACACACAGCACAGGCAGTACACAATGTACACAACATACACAATGTACACAATATGCATCTTTACATACTTTCACATTCAGGGAAGAGTTCAGCATCGAGGACACGTGCTCTCAGATGTCAGATGTGATAAGTGGATGTTATGACTCAGTCAGACGTTTTCTACGTGAAACTCTGCTGGTTGACTTTAAAAACGTGTCAGAAAACTTCTTCTTAGGTCAAAAGTTAAAGGAACAAGAAGCCTGTTGACAGAAAAACTTCAGGTAGAAGAGAGATCAGACTCCAGGTGCTCGATCTGCTCCAGAAAACAAATGGCAGCAGACTGAAGTCTGGAGGCAAACAGCTTTCCTGTTAGCGGTCGGTCCACGACCTCGCTCCCAAAGTGCTCCTGACGACAGTCGTTTGGTTTTTTTAGGCTGCGTAGCTTTTACTGTCCTGTTACTGTACTGTTTACATTATGGTTGTTTGCTCGGTTAACCGCTCGCTAAGCTCCGGTGAAACGCCGCTAAAGACGTCTGGAAACAGGACAGAGTACCTTATTCACGTTCAAACTGTGAACGCTGATTTAACAAGTGTTCGTCGAGTTGTTTGTAGCTGTTTTACTTTAAATCATCAGCACAGATTTAAAACAACAGTTGATGTCACACCATTTCCACCATCAGCCCACTCGGTCACAAGACTTTTTTCTGGCTTTTTTCCCCTTATGAAGAACAACTTTTGGTACTGGATAGAAGCTCCTCGTGGTTTCTTGGTTTGATCGATCTGAGCGACCATTAACGACACAAAACATCTGCGTTTTGAGTGTGTTAGTGTTTCCATTGCAGAAAAAAAAATAAAATCACTCCCTGCCCTCCATCTGTGTTCCCACCACAGCAAAAGGGTCATGTGACGTCATGTGAGACCGGCAGTTAAAATAACACAGCTGTTAGCTGTTAGCCGATTCATGGTCCCCTCAGGATGAACTGTAAAAACTTTATTGATCTGTGATTTTCATCCAGCGCCACCATCAGGCCAACATGTTCATGTGTTCAATACTTTGCTTTATGATCAAATACCTGCAGGATCAATGACGTTCAGCCTCAGCTGGACTCTGTTAGCATGCTAACATGCTAAAGTAAGATGGCGGACATGGTAAACACCTGAGACATCAACATGCCAACACGGTCAACAAATTGATGCTTATCAATAATTTTATTTATCTTACGAGTTTATGACAAATTTAATCAATCAGTCATTTCAGATCAGAAATCACAAATGTGAAACTAGATGTCTCGTGCACAGAACAGACCAATCAGATTACAGCACGGACACTCAGGATGAATTAATTATAGGTTATAGATTGTGAACGTATGTGAAGAGCCGGCCTGTCCTCGGTCAGAACCCGGTTCAAGTGCTCTCTGTCCCCGCTGTCCCGGGCTCCACCGCTCGGTCGTTGTGCACGGCGTTCTCTCGGGGACGCGCCCCCGGGTTCCGTCGTACCGGAGGCAGCAGCGGCAGCGGCGGCAGCTCGGTGTCACCGGAGCGCCTGAGAGGAGCCACACAGACGGCGGGATCGTCTCCAGCTTCATCCGCACCGGGATTTATTCACGCTGAGATTCCGGAGCATCTGTCGGATCCCTCCGCCTGAACGGTAAGAAGAAGTCCGCTCTCTGCCGTGTTTTTCCCGTATGTGTGTTATGGTGGAGCGCTCCTGCCGCTCGTCCGCCGCTTAACGTGCAGCTCAGTTCAGCTCACAAACACGAGCCCACCGCGGACCAGCAGGGACCAGCAGGGACTGAAGTGAGTCCGTAGACCAGGTCCAAAGCGGCTCCGGTCTGAGAGGCAAGATGTGAAGTGAGCAGACGGTCCGTGCCGTTCGAGAGGATGGAGGTCTGTAACAATGACACAAAGGCTCTGCACGGACCCACCTTCACCTCAGCAGTTTGAAGTGTTCCTCATCCTCATCCTCATCCTCATCACACTGAAGTGAGCTAAGAGAGGAAATGTGAATGAATGAATGAATGAATGAATGAATGAATGGAGTGAGTGAACACACAGAAGGTTTCTGCTGCTGCTTCCGGAGAATCATCAGAAAGTGTCCTCTGGATGAGAGGCTGAGTGTGTGTGTGTGTGTGTGTGTGTGTGTGTGTGATGCCCTTCACATCAGTTCACCTTGACCATCATGGACAGCTGTGTTCATCCAGCTCGGACAGAGAAAAACGTGATTTTAAGACGTTCGGACGTGAAAATCTGCTGGAAGCTTCCAGAAACACTCAGACAGTTAAGAGCAGTTAATCAGACTTCACGTGCTCGTTCAACAACACGTCACAGAACTAAAAACAATCAGAGGCTCAAAAACACTGGTGATGAACTTCATCTAAATCTAATGAAACATTCAAGATCAGCGAAATGTTTGTGTTATTAGTTATTTTAACCAGACGGTCGCTGATTAAACTTCAGACCCTCCGAATTAAAAGAATCCTTTCCAGTCTTTTGGTCGTAAACGCTGCGTTCAGGTCACCTGGTGGACGGACGTTCAGGTCACCTGGTGGACGGACGTTCAGGTCACCTGGTGGACAGACGTTCAGGTCACCTGGTGGACGGACGTTCAGGACGTCTGTGAGGACTAACTGTCCGTCAACGGTCAGTTTGGGCTGAGTTCCACTAAACTCGCTGGGAGGCGTCCATGTTTGTTTGTTTCAGGCAGATTTCCGCGTTTCCCGCTCGACTCTGTTCTTCTGTGCATTGCATTGTGGGGGAAACGCGTCCATCAGAGCACGCTGATCAATGAGTGTGTGAGCAGTGAACACCTGCGTCGGGCTGTGACGCATCGCTGCGTCCTCACCTCAAACCCTTCATGTTTCTGCTCTTTAATTCCTCCTTCGGAGCCGCAGGTGAAGCTTTGAGCCTCAGACTTCGGCTCCAGACGCCTCGTTTGCTCGCAGGTGAGCCGCCGTCGACTCACAAACACCATCAGGTGGAAACACGTCACCTGGGCGACAGCCTCACCTGAGCGGAGGCGCCGAGCGTCAACACGAGAGACAAACATCTCTTGACAACGAGCTGACGTCAAACTGATCTGTACTGAAGTAAACACAGTCATAGCACAGTGTGAAACATGTATTTAGACTTTGACTCCGGTCAAAGTACTGAAGTATTAGTATCATCGTACCTCATGGTACTACATCATCATGTACTCATGATGTTTGTTCTTCTAATCTGAATCTGCAGAGTAACCGAAACAGAGTAAACACCAGGAAGTCAAAACCACAGGACGTCCCTCTGAAGTGTAGGGCAGTAAAAGTACAACGTAGTACAAAATGCAAGTACCTCAAAATTGTATGTCAGTGTAGTATCTGATGTCCTGCCTCTCATCGACTGATCAGGAGGCGTGTTTGTGTCGTTGGTCTGTGACGGCTGATGAGGAGTGAGCTGAAAAATCAGCTTTTTATCAATAAAACACAATCAATCAATCAATCAATCAATCAATCAAACCATCCATCCATCCATCCATCCATCCATCCATCCATCAAACCATCCATCCATCAATCAAACCATCCATCCATCCATCAATCAATCAAACCATCCATCCATCCATCCATCCATCAAACCATCCATCAATCAATCAAACCATCCATCCATCCACCCATCAATCAATCAATCAATCAAACCATCCATCCATCCATCCATCAATCAATCAATCAATCAAACCATCCATCCATCCATCAATCAATCAAACCATCCATCCATCCATCCATCAATCAAACCATCCATCAATCAATCAAACCATCCATCCATCCACCCATCAATCAATCAATCAATCAAACCATCCATCCATCAATCAAACCATCCATCCATCAATCAATCAAAACGGACTGACGGCGCTGATAAAAACTTTACAGAGATCCACCCTCTGGTTAAGAAATATTCATGTATACTTCATGTAGTATTCCTGTAGTATTCCTGTAGTGTTCTTGTAGTATTCCTGTAGTGCTCTTGTAGTATTCCTGTAGTATTCCTGTGGTGTTCTTGTAGTATTCCTGTAGCGTTCTTGTAGTATTCTTGTAGTATTCCTGTAGTATTCTTGTAGTATTCCTGTAGTGTTCTTGTAGTATTCCTGTAGTATTCCTGTAGTATTCCTGTAGTATTCCTGTAGTGTTCTTGTAGTATTCCTGTAGTATTCCTGTAGTGTTCTTGTAGTGTTCTTGTAGTATTCCTGTAGTCTTCTTGTAGTGTTCTTGTAGTACTCCTGTAGTGTTCTTGTAGTATTCCTGTAGTGTTCTTGTAGTATTCCTGTAGTATTCCTGTAGTGTTCTTGTAATATTCCTGTAGTATTCCTGTAGTGTTCTTGTAGTATTCCTGTAGTATTCCTATAGTGTTCTTGTAGTACTCCTGTAGTGTTCTTGTAGTATTCCTGTAGTATTCCTGTAGCGTTCTTGTAGTATTCTTGTAGTATTCCTGTAGTGTTCTTGTAGTATTCCTGTAGTGTTCTTGTAGTATTCCTGTAGTATTCCTGTAGTGTTCTTGTAGTACTCCTGTAGTGTTCTTGTAGTATTCCTGTAGTATTCCTGTAGCGTTCTTGTAGTATTCTTGTAGTATTCCTGAAGTGTTCTTGTAGTATTCTTGTAGTATTCCTGTAGCGTTCTTGTAGTATTCCTGTAGTGTTCTTGTAGTACTCCTGTAGTGTTCTTGTAGTATTCCTGTTGTATTCCTGTAGTGTTCTTGTAGTATTCTTGTAGTATTCCTGTAGTGTTCTTGTAGTATTCCTGTAGTGTTCTTGTAGTACTCCTGTAGTGTTCTTGTAGTATTCCTGTTGTATTCCTGTAGTGTTCTTGTAGTATTCTTGTAGTATTCCTGTAGTGTTCTTGTAGTATTCCTGTAGTGTTCTTGTAGTATTCCTGTAGTGTTCTTGTAGTATTCCTGTAGTGTTCTTGTAGTATTCCTGTAGTATTCCTGTAGTGTTCTTGTAGTATTCCTGTAGTGTTCGTGTAGTACTCCTGTAGTGTTCTTGTAGTATTCCTGTAGTATTCCTGTAGTGTTCTTGTAGTATTCCTGTAGTATTCCTGTAGTGTTCTTGTATTATTCCTGCAGTGTTCTTGTAGTACTCCTGTAGTGTTCTTGTAGTATTCCTGTAGTATTCCTGTAGTGTTCTTGTAGTATTCCTGTATTATTCCTGTAGTGTTCTTGTAGTACTCCTGTAGTGTTCTTGTAGTATTCCTGCAGTGTTCTTGTAGTATTCCTGTAGTGTTCTTGTAGTATTCCTGTAGTGTTCTTGTAGTACTCCTGTAGTGTTCTTGTAGTATTCCTGTAGTGTTCTTTTAGTACTCCTGTAGTGTTCTTGTAGTATTCCTGTAGTGTTCTTGTAGTACTCCTGTAGTATTCCTGTAGTACTCCTGTAGTGTTCTTGTAGTACTCCTGTAGTGTTCTTGTAGTATTCCTGTAGTGTTCTTGTAGTACTCCTGTAGTGTTCTTGTAGTATTCCTGCAGTGTTCTTGTAGTACTCCTGTAGTGTTCTTGTATTATTCCTGCAGTGTTCTTGTAGTACTCCTGTAGTGTTCTTGTAGTATTCCTGTAGTGTTCTTGTAGTACTCCTGTAGTGTTCTTGTAGTATTCCTGTAGTGTTCTTGTAGTACTCCTGTAGTGTTCTGCTCTGAAACTACACCAGAGCAAAAGACTTGACAGGAGACACGACTGCAGACGCAGGTTTTGTCACAGGCGTCGTGTTCGGTCGAGTTCTGGTTTGGACCGTCTCCACTTTAAGAACTCATGACAGGTAGTAGCAGTACTAGTACTGTAGTAGTAGTAGTAGTAGTAAAGCTGAGCAGACGTCATATTGTTTCCATCCTCCAGACATCAGCGGCTCCATGTGTTTCTGTCTCGTTTCACAGTAGAAGTACACAAAGCGACGCGGCCTGTCTCCTTCAGGAACTCTGCAGTTTGAATAAACTTTATTGTCGTCGTCACTGGACGGAAGCGTTCTCGCTCCGTCGACGTGTCCGGTGTGTCTGCTCAGCTTCCTGTCATGATGTGTGTGATGTCACAGCAGATGATGGCGAGTGGCGATTCCCATGAGGCGGTGGAACCACAGACACCACCCATCATCATCATCATCATCATCATCATCATCATCATCATCGTCATCAACAGACAGCTCTCTGTTGTCTGCAAGCTGTGACATCATGAGCTGACATGACGGGTTGACAGCAGCAGAGTCACTGCAGCAGAATCCGACACCGCCGGGGTCACATGGGGTTGGTTTGGTCTGAGCGGGTCTGAGCGGATCACAGAGGCCACGTCAGCCGCCTAATCGCCCTCAGGACTGTGGGTCGTGAGGGAGGACAGCAGGGCGGCAGCCTCCATCACCGAGCTCAGAGACTCGGGATCCTTCAGAGTCGTCGCGGTGGACCGGAAAGCTCTCAGCCTCCTGCTGTCTTTGAGCTTCTCATGACACCGTGCAGATGAAGCAGCCTGTTAGCTTCCGTAATGTGATTATCCGTCCTGCACGTTCTGCTGTGCCACCTCACAAACACTAATTGACCCCATGCTGCAGCTCAAAGGGCCCGCCGCCGCCGCCGCCAGTGCAGGCGCTCCCAGATACGCTGGAGGAATTAGGCTGTGATCCACCGCCGAGGAATTATTCACCAGAGATGACACCACAGTGTGTGTGTGTGTGTGTGTGTGTGTGTGTGTGTGTGCGTGTGTGTGTGTGTGTGTGTGTGTGTGTGTGTGTGTGTGGGCATGCGCCCACCTTCAGCACATTGTGGGGACCCCAGCCTGGCATCCGGGTCGTTCTGGGGACCAGAATTGTGTGTTTCAGCTCTTTTTGGGGACTAAATGCTGGTTGACATTTCTTGAAGTCTGTTTTAAAACCGCAGTTTTTGTTGACTCCAAAGTGATTTTATCTCGAAGTGGAAGACGAGACAGAACAATCTAAAAAATCTGAATCACCAACCAGATATAAAAATCCAAAGTATGGACGATGGCAGGACTCTAAACGAGGTCAAAGGTCAGGGTGCTTCTTCTTCTGCAGCAGGAAACTCTGGATTTGTCTCATTTTATTTGACTTCTGTCTTCGCAGAATGAGGACTGTGGACGTTGTCCTCCGTCTTTTACTGTGAAATCGGAACACATGGACCTCTCACAGTCTGCATTAGGAGGTTTGGTTTGGCCGAGACAAGCGAGGAAATGATCCCAGACTGACTGAACGGTTTTCACTGGAGCTGCTTTCTGCAGAGGAAAAGGTCCCGATGAGTCAGCGGACACACGGCTGGATGAAGACGTTACCGTCGTTAAACGTCACATTAGACCTGATTATTATTCATATTCCAAACATGAAATAACACTTTGGAAGTTCACAGATCTGTAACAGCTGAAACGTTTAACTTCAGATGAAATATTAGTTTCATTTGAACTAAAAACTGAAGCTGCTGTTAATCACAAAAAACCAAAAACTACGTGAAAATGTTCTTCGGACCAGCAAAACCAACCTAACCTGAGCTGAAGTGAAGCACGGTCCAACTGCAGCGAGCACAGTCTCTGTCCTCCAGCTGCTGAAAGTACTGATACCACACAGTGAAAGTACTCTGGTCCAAGCAAAAGTACTGCAGTCCTGAACATGTTACTGAAGTAAAAGTACATAAGTATAAGCAGGAAAGTGTTGATCCCTCTGAAGGTCACTGACTCCAGCTCCTGATGAGTTTTATCTAAGTGACCTGCACTCAGGTGTGTGTGTGTGTGTGTGTGTGTGTGTGTGTGTGTGTGTGTGTGCAACGATGTGTTGATGAATTTGTTTGGTCAATTGAAAATCAATCAGCAATAATTAATTCAATTTCAACAAAATGAATCAGAGAAAAACAGAAATTCTCACATTTTAGGACGTGGAGCTGTGAATCGATCAAAATGAAATCCTCTGTTATTCGATCAGTTCAGCTCTGTGAAAGACACACACACACACACACACACACACACACACACACACACACACACAGCCAGTTCATGGAGTGGCAACACATCAAAGGAGACTCTCCCATCAGTGTGATGGAGGAAGAGGAGCAGCTGGAGGGGGAAGAGCTGCTGTGACTGAAGTGCTTTCTAATTCGCACAATGGCGTGTGTGTGTGTCTGTGTGTGTGTGTGTCTGTGTGTGTGTGTGTGTGTGTGTGTGTGTGTGTGTGTGTGTGTGTGTGTGTGTGTGTGTGTCTGTGTGTCTGTGTGTGTGTGGTCATGTGTGCAGTGATGTGGGGTCTTTTTCTGGCTCCATATCAAGCAAATCTGGTTTGTGCTGAAGCCTGCAGAGCAGAGCAGGAAATGGGATTCACTTCCTGTCTGTCTCAGAGACGGAGACACTCAGACTGTCCATCCATGACTGAGTGTCTCTGTCTGTCTCAGAGACGGAGACACTCAGACTGTCCATCCATGACTGAAATCATGAACTAATCATTATGACCATCATCAGTTAATCTGTGTTCTGTGTGTCTGTCACATTTTCAAGATGAAAATGAGCCAAAGTTCACATCTGAGAGTCAGAATGAGAGAAATCTGTGATTTGATTCAGTGATTTTCTGCTGTCGTCCAGCTGCTCTGCTCTGTGACAAACACCCACAGTTCATCTCAGACTGGTTCTGTTAATGGGAAACAAGCGAAGCAGCGCGAGGAGCGACACCACGGGCCTAAAGTAACTTCACTGAGATGGCAGACGTTACCTGGTCTGGCTCTCTCCAGCACATCTCACTTTCTGTCCCTGGAGTTAAGCGTCTCATCTTGTAACTTATTATTCAGTGTATTAATAAACGTTACGGTGGAGATGAGCCAGGTTTCAGCTGTCGTCTCCGTCCAGGTGTGAACTGAATCAGCCTGAAATCAACACACAGCTTTAAATGTCACTCGCAGGAAAAGCTGACGTGTGGAGGCCCCAGAGTCCGCCATGTTTATCAGCCAGCCCAGCTGTTGCCATGGCAACACACATCCATCAGTGTGGGGGGTGAAGCTTCTGGAAGGCCTCCTCCAGAACGATTGACTCCACCTTTAAGTGATGAAGCAAGCATCAAAATATCTGCTCGTTCATTTTCAGCTTTCAGCTCTGAAATGAATCAACGCTGCTTTATTGTGAATTACACCACATTAGGAATTCAAGGGGTGTGTGTGTGTGTGTGTGCGAGCGTGCGAGCGTGCGTGCGTGCGTGCGTGCGTGCGTGCGTGCGTGCGTGCGTGCGTGCGTGCGTGCGTGCAGCTCTTCAGATCCTGGACAGACTCTCGGTGTGAACGGGGTGTTAATGCTTCCTGGTCTCTGAGCTTCATGAAGGAGCAGCGTCCGGTCGTCATGGCGTGTGTCTGTTTCTGGTTGTCGGCGTGTCGTCTGTGATGAGGTCTGGATCGTCTGCACGTGTCACGTGACGTGACACTTTCCCTCCAGTGAAACCATTTTCATTCTTTGCGTTTCAGTGTTATGAGGCAAGAAAATCTGGTCCAGTAATCAGACTGTGGTCTGTCACTGTGAGGCTCCATTTAAAGTCCCATTTGTGTTGGAGGTGGACTCTGGTGCAGAGTGCTGGGCTGAGGACCGCTGCTGGACCAGTCCCACTGTCCAAACTGGCTCCGGTTCAGCGGAGCAGCCTCTAATAACGTGTTTTACAGCTCTGTCTTCAGGCTTTTGAGTGCAGCGTGTTGAACGTTGCCTCCACGATGTAGCTGTTAGCCCGTGCAGCTGAACATTAACACACATTCAGCAGCTGTGTGCAGAGACTCAGCGAGTCCAGACGGGCTGAGGAGGTTTGCTCCGCTGCAGACGTCCTCCACCCTGCTGCGGCTCGTGCTTGGTCCTGTTATGGAGCTCGTGTTTGCTCTCACTGTGGAAGCTGCAGCACAGTCGAACTCCCCGTGTGCTGAGCGCTGTGTACGCACAGAATGACAACGCACTTCTGCAGGGTTGATCACACTAGACCTGGAAACACGACTGTTTCTCTGAGTTTCACCTCGGACTGAAACAGCACTTTCTCCTGTGGGCGCTCTCACGGCGTCTGTGTTTGACTGTGGACGAGGTGAAAATGTGGACGGAGGACACACTCGTGGACGTAAATCGCTTTCACACAAAACAGCATTTTAAGAATGAGACGTCGTGGTGGGGACGCGGTCTGAAAACAGGAAGCACTCACGATGTTCTACCACACCATCAGCAGCAACCAGTGACAGAGACCAGCAGGAAATGAAGGGTCTGCAGTGTGATGTCACAGAACAGCTGACCAATCAGAGCCGAGCATGTAAATTATGTGTTAAAGCTTTAATGCTAAACACACTCCAAAGCCACAGATTCAGAGAGGAGACAGGCTGTCCTCTGTACCTGTGTGTGTGTGTGTGTGTGTGTGTGTGTGTGTGTGTGTGTGTGTGTGTGCGTGTGTGTGTGTGTGTGTGAGGGTTTAGCAGAGGTGTTGTAGATAAGCAGCAGGCTCTTGCTCTTCCCATTAGGCTGGCTGAAGAAGGATGACTTGACTTCCATCTCCCCCACCCTCCCTCACACACACACACACACACACACACACACACACACACACACACACACACACAC
Source organism: Chaetodon auriga (assembly GCF_051107435.1). Taxonomy (NCBI): domain Eukaryota; kingdom Metazoa; phylum Chordata; class Actinopteri; order Chaetodontiformes; family Chaetodontidae; genus Chaetodon; species Chaetodon auriga. The sequence continues at coordinate 1,165,284 of NC_135086.1, forward strand.
AGTGTCCAGGGTTAAATGGAGGTTAAGCATCAAGTGTCTGACACGATGTGTATCAGTGTGAGATTCATTGTGGCAAACAAACATCCATTTCTATTGTCACACAACAGATCTTTGCTTCAGTGGAGGGTTACACAGACGCGCTGGTGTGTGTGTGTGTGTGTGTGTGTGTGTGTGTGTGTGTGTGTGTGTGTGTGTGAGAGAGAGAGAGAGAGATCTGGTATGAGTTAGTTTCAGATTTGTATGTCTGGGCTTTGTTGTGAACAGTTTTTGATCTGCTCCCTCAGCATCAGGGAAAAAGCTGCTCTTTGTTCAAACACACTCTGTATTTACAGTACACGGATAATATACGTGTATATGTACACAAATTATGTACGTGTGTGTACAGGTATGTGTATACTGGGGACATAGTGTACCAGGGAACCTTTGTTTGGCTGTCGACATTCGTGGTTAACAACCTTTTTTTGACAAGCTGCTGGCACAGAGTGGTCTGCCTGAGCTGTGGGGGTGCAGGGGGTGGAAGGCTGCTCAGAATAACGTTAGATTAGATTAGATTAGATTAGATTAGATTAGATTAGCCTTTACCTGAGGAGAAGAGAGGTTTGTCTTGCACTGGAGAGACACAGTTAATAGTAGCACACATGTACAACCAAACTGCGGTAAAATGCAGCATCACACTCAGATCTATCAAACCAGAAGATGCACACACAGAATGTACTCAGAGGTCTGATCTGTGTGAGTTTTCTCGTTCAGGAACCATGAATGAGTAAATCTGTCCGACAGCTGCTCTCAGTGTGTGTGACCTGGAGGCTTCGAGGTTCCCGACCACACTGAGTTCACTGTAGAGAGCCCAGACGAGCACAGAGGAACCTTCGCCTTCAGCTGACGAACGAAGCACCACCACCTCCACTCTGTCAAACTGTCTCCACTAAAAGTTTGCTGACTTATTAGCAACTAACATCTATCAGCAGCCGGTGTTTGCAGTGAAGCGCTGGATGTACAGACAGCTCTCACTTTGATACTGAAGACAGTTGAAAAACGTGTCGTAAGCATGAACATATGCTCATGATGGGCGTCGGAGATAATGATCTGATCAGGAAGTGACACATCAGCGGCCTCAGGTGTAAAGATGCTCTCAAATTTATGCGTGAACTCTGTTCTCAGATCAGTTCTGACTGTGCCATCTGTACCTTTCACACCTGTGATCTGTAGATCTCAAATCATCTTCGATAGACAACACCTGTAAACTACCAGCAGACGTGAGGGTTTGTTCAGGAACAGCCAGGGACCAAAAGCGAAGAGTCAACTTTGTGGAGGACGAGCTCGGGCGGAGGAGGTGGACAGTGGACGTCATGTGTTATTGGGTGAGAGACGGCTGACGTCAGGTCAGTGTGTTCGTGAGCTGCGTGTCGCTGCTGCAGCTCCACCTGCTGACGGTGCCAGTCAGCGGTCAAATCAGCAGCCAACTTCCTGTTATTGTTAACACCTGCATACACCTGTCTTCACCTCAGACAGTGTCTTTGCCTCCCCTGCTACACCACAGCCTCCACCCTGGTGTCCCTGCAGCAGCGCTGACAGTCAGGGACAGTGAGGGATGAGCTTTTATTAAGGAGCAGACTGCTGTGGACAAAGAAGACGGATCATTACACCGTCCAACGCTGGGAACAATAGAGGGAACAAGCTGCCTGCAGCCTGCCAAAACCCTCCGTTACACCGACAGCAACATACACCCTCTGTCTCTGCTGCTCCGTCCTAATGAACATGTCGCGGCGGCCATGATTTCCACTCGTAGAGGTCGGTCTGCTGACGCTCTGCCAGCCTCCAGTGTGAGCTGGGACGGTGAATTCAAACCGCCGTCTTCAGCCTGGCAGCTGCACGAGTGATGCAACAGCGAGGTCTGAAACAGGAAAGATCAAACCGTCGACTCAGCATCAGTTTCTTTACTCTTCTGAAAGTCTGTTCACAAACAACAGCCTCAGGATGTGGAACATTCCCAGGACTCCACCAAACGTTTGAACCTGACGCCAAGTAGATAAGAAGAAGAGGGCGAAGAGGAAGGTGTCAGTTTTTAGATTTGCATACATACAGTTTTACATGCTGTTATCTTACAGCTAAAGCAGAATCAGAACCGATGAAGTCTGAACCACACCCAGCGTATCCCTCCAGGCAGGGGCGGGGACTTATGAGGGCTAAGTCACAGTCGCTGTCTAGATTTCATGTGAAGATGAGTCGCATCACATCTGTGTTTTCAGGTCAATTTCATAGTGACATAAAAACTGAATCTTCTCAGTTGGAAAGCAGAAAAACAAACCTGACGTGCACAAATTACAAAGATTACGATGAATTACAACAGTTTCATTCTGGACGGAAGGCTGCAGAGAAAAGACGCGTTTACAGGTTTACTGTGAACGTATTCAGCCGAGCGCTTCACAAGAAAAGAAGGGAAAGAATGTGTGTGTGCGTGTGCATGCGTGTGTGTGTGTGTGCGTGCATGCGTGGGTGTGTGTGCGCGTGGGTGTGCATGCGTGTGTGTGTGTGCGCGTGCATGCATGTGTGTGTGTGTGTGTGTGACAGTAATGGCCGCTGAGAGCATCTTCTGCTCTGATGGTTTCATTGATGGATGCTGCTGGACAGCCTCCTGTCCCCTGCAGCCACACCTCACACCACACTACACCTCCCAGAATTCAGCTGTCTCTGAGCTCGCCTGGTGGCTGTAGAGCCTGTGACCCCCCCCCCCCCCCCCCCCCCCCAGTCGTTGGTGTGGAGGCGTCTGTGTCGGTTATGTGTCTTCAGGTTTCTCTGTCAGCCGTCTGTCCACTGACACTCACGGACGATGTGTCCATGCCAGCCACGTCTCTGATTCGCCTGACAGCTCAAAGTGTTTGAGGTGGTGTTCCACTTCACATATTTCATGTTTGTTTCTTTGCTTCTCATGGCAACTTCTTGGCTCTGCAGCCGATGGAAAGTTGGGATGAAGCTGTCAAATATTTCCCACTGAGCTGGAATCGTGTCTCCTCACCCGACCCGAGAACGGATGCAGCTTGTCCTGAAAAATGCAGCATATTAACTTTTCCACAGTGGAACGTGTTTATTTCTACATCTGGACACTCGTGATATTTAAAAACCTGGAACAACCTTGAAACCTGATCCTCTCTGTTAGACGCTGCACTGCGACGACACTCAGCACATTAAATATGAATGTTTGCATTTGAATTGTTCTTTTGTGCAGGAAGTCAGAGCTCATCTCTCAACCTTTATATCTGAGGAGGAAAGTAGCTGAAGGGGCCAGAACACAAAGGTTAAATAGGCCACATGTCCTCTTCTCTTGTGTTTCTGGCCTGCAGTCTGTCTGTGGTATGTAGAGCATGTCTAAATCAGCTCATTCCACCGTCACTCCTCTCCTCCATACGTCAAACTCCACTTAAAACACAGATTTAATTCACCCCAAAACAGAATAAGATGCTAAATATTCAACAAGTTAATTGGCTGTAAAATATTTTTGAGGTAAAACTTGTTAGGATGTTAAATATCAGCAGTTAAATGCTTTTCATGTGCAGAGCACTTTACTTTACTGCTCAGCTCCACCGCTCAACATGCGATTCCAGGTTTCACTGGTTATAACGGTTTTATTGGTCTTGTTGGTTTTTACAGTCACATGTATTAACATTGGCTTTTAAAAATGTATTTTAATGTTTGAGTGATTGGACGGTTGCCCCAAAGGGACAATAAAGTGTTCCCACTGGTTCACAACGTGTTACTGCTCCAAACAACAATCAGTCATTGCAGGTTCAGAGAAGATGATTCGTTAGATCCTCTTCATTCTGTTAAAGGTTAAGAAACACGCGTCTCATCCTGTATTAAACCAAAACCAGGACCTGGATCTGCTCTAAACCACCAGCTGTGAAGGTCTGAACGCGACCATAAAAAGTCTAATAATGCTGCCGTCACGATGAGACGACATCTTATTGGACGATCTGGTCGACACCAGATGAAATGCGTCATCAGTGAGATTATAACCACATGTTACCACATTAATTAACATTTCCTCATCATGCTGATGAGGAACATCCAAAACTTATTCCCTGATGCTGAGGGTGGTCTGGGCTGCAGGTCGAACACGTCTGTTTGTCTCAGACGTGGGCACCACCTGACATCTGCACCACAGATGTCCCCTCAGTGGACCTTTGTCTCGCAGGCAGTTATGAACAACATGAGAGGAGGAGGAGGAGGAGGAGGAGCGAGGAAGATGGGAAGGTGTTTTTGCACGAGCGCTCATCAAAGCACGTTCACCTTATCCCACAAGTCTTTGAGTTATCGTGTTGCTTAGCAACAGGAGAGGGCCAGCTCACAAGTATGTGTGTGTCACTTCACTAAGTTTGCTAATTGGCTGATCGATCGTCCTCTCACTCTGTGCTGGGATGAAATAACACAGACCCTCTGATCCAGACTGGACCACAGCTCAGCCCCCAGACGGTTCAACGCTCTCTGACACCGACCGAGGCAGCAACAACACCACGATGCTTAAAAATAGCTCCAGTCTCCAGCAAAAATGATCAGTGGTCATTGATCTTTAAATGAGTGATTAGTGATTCTGGGAGTGTCTGTTGTCCACAGCTGCTTCATGAAAAGCTTCTTCCCTGCAGACGCCTGAAGGCAGCACGACTGATTATATAAGTGCTGCGTCAGAGTGACTTCACACACCACCGTCCACTGTGTTTACCTTCATTAACTCACCTGAAAACGACACCAGGCTGCCACAGAGCAACCCCCCCCCCCCCCACCCACACACACACACACAATTGCACACGCAGCTCCACACACACAGGTCCGTCATACCTCAGGTGGATGGTGTGTTTCTGTCACATTACCAGGACTCATTATATGTGTGTCATTGCCTCCATTCCAGGTTTCTTCTTCCGTAAGAGTGATGTTTCGTGTCTTATTCTTGAGATGCAGACGCTGCTGTCACTTCAGTTCCAACATGATGTGGACGTTTATGATGTGAGAAACAGGAGAATCTTCACAGAAACAGGTGGAGGAGGTCGGATAAAGAGCTACCACCACTGAGCTCATTAAACCATCTGACTGCTGCTGTGTGTTCACATTAGAGATGATCACATTATATCTGATCATGCTAAGCTAACTGATGGTATTTCCTCATTTAGTCAAATGTTATTAGCATAACGTTTGGTAATTTGAAATATGTGGTGTTATTTTTGTGACATGTAGTTTCAAATCTTCCAGACTGAATCATTAAACAGCAATTATGACGTTTCAGCTCCGTTTTGTCGACTGTTCTCCAGATTATCTCTAACTGGGTCAGATATTAGCATGCTAACGTTAGCCTTGTCAGTTGGTTCAAGAACTAGTTTCAACCTCATTTGATTTAGTGATGATAAAACTACACGCAGTGAACACTGATGTTAGCATGAAGCTAAGTTTGAACAGCTGCTTCAACCTGTTGCAGGTTACATCCTGTGATGGGCCTCTATGTAAAATATGAGAGATGAGAATTAATAACTGCTGAAAAAGCAAATAGTTGAAGTCTTTATGATGAATAGAAGCAGCCTATTAGAAATCCTGTGCAGCAGATCATGAATCTGCTGCACACACAGGTGGATGACAGTTAAATCTTTGGTGTGAGGACAAAATGAAAAATCATAGCAGTCTCATGTTTTACTTGTGAACTTGTCAAAGTGAGAAGTCCTGGTAGTCCTTTTCAAACTGCAGCTAAATCAACACAGATCTGCATCCAGCATTTTCCTCAGGATGTGAACTGTTGATCCAAGGACCCAGCGAGAGCCAGAAGGCCTCGGCTGCTGGACCTGAACGAGAAATCCAATACTTTCAAGGCCAGTCAGCCATTTTATTATGAGTTGCTCTCAACTCCAAAAACTGATGAGATTTTTCCACTGGGAAGCCTGTAAAAAGATACTCAAACATTTATTTAAAGGTAATTTTGACCAAACAGACCAAAGCTGCTTTTTATTGAACTCGAATAAACCAGTAAAAACCATATTGTTGTGAAATATAACATCATAAATGTGGAGTCTGTTCACTGGTGAACAAACTCCACATGTTTAATTTACAGTAACATGACTTTATTTATACATCATGTACGATGAGCATCTCATTTAAGTCCCTAAAATATAAAACATTTTTGAAAGAAGTTCAATAATTATTTATATTTTCAGTGATTTACAGTCAGACATGAAAAAGCCACAAAAATTAGACTATTATATTTTTACCTGTTACATTTTCAGTGTTATTTTTCTTAGATTTTTGGCTCCTGGCAGCATGTGGAGTCAAGACAGTTTAAAATGTGCAAAACAAAGAGGATTAAAGATGTGCACAAAGATGCTGATTGATTTCATTCAAGAAAACATTCCAGTAAACTGTTTATTTGACTGTCAAGAAGCTTTTCTGTGTTTGTCCAGAAGCCTTCATCGTCTGTCATCTTCTATATTCTTATTTAAGGTATTTGTAATTTTATTTGAACCTATATTTTGGCCACATATCTTTATATTGAGGCCATTCAGTTATCACGTCATATTGTATGTAATACACCTGTTGGCACTGAAAGGCCTAATTTGAGGTGCTGGAGGTCTGAATAACCAGATCAGCGTGTTCAGAATTTCATTGGCTATTCAAAGCGTCAGTCATCGTCAAACTCTGCTGTGGTTGGCTTGGTCTTCACTGGTGAGAAGGTGAGCTTTGTTCAACTTAGACTGTTATTGGCTTCTCTGGTCGCTAGGCTTCATGTAGCAGATCGTGATTGGTCAAGTGAGGTGAATTTGAAACCTGAGACTACAGGGACGAAGTGGCGCGAGTCTGTGGACTTTTCTGGAAGTTGAAACATGAAAATGCAGAGGACAAGCGAAGACAAGAAAGGAGAAAACATCTTTTTGTGGATTATTCTCATGTTTTGGACAAAATATCTTTACTGCAGTGGATCTTCTGGACCTTTGTGGATGTTTCCAGACCGTTTTGTCAGACTGTTATCGATCTGTGGATCAATGAGAGACATCAGTGGTGAGTTGACTCAATGATGTGTTCACTTTAACGGTTGTTTGTCTGCTGTTGGTGTTAATTGAGCCTCTTGTTGTGATCTTGAAATGGTTTGAATCAATCGATTCACGAGAGTGTTAGCTTTCAAACGGTGTTTAATAAACGTGAAGGTAGCGTTTGTGTCAATAGAGGTTACGAACAATGGACAATAACTTCTCTCACAGCCCGCGCACGGGCTAGCTAATGTTAGCCCGGGTACGAGCTAGCTAACGTTAGCCCGCGCAGGAGCTAGCTAAGGTTAGCTTGCTGTCCCGTTCACAGTTGTTAGCCACAGTGTTACACCTGCGGACTCACACAGCTGAAGCATTAGTCCGTGGTTCACTGCCTGATGCTGATGATCCTGAACCGCTTTCTGTGCCTGGTGGAGGTTGACTCCTCAGGAAAATGTTCCTTATGTCTGTAACTGTTAGCCCAGAAACTGGTGAGCTAGCTGGCTAGCAACCTTTATTTCCATGATGTGTACGCTCCTCTGGAGGAGGATCCAGCCAGAGACCTGAGATCACTAAACAAGACAGATGCAATTACACCTGAGGACAAGCAGACAGACAGACAGCTAGCTAGCTCATATTCCTTCACACAGTGCCAAACGTCTGTCTTGTAAGTCCGTCTGCCTCATGTTATGGAAACAGTCTGTCTGCGTCGGTCTCTACTGTTACATCTCTGTCTCTCAGCATTGATCAGTTGTACTTCGAGTTTCTGCAGGTAAATTAACACCTTTTTAATAACAGCGTGATTTAATGCCTGTTTCACAGTCATCCTGCAGAATATATGAAAGTACAATGGAAAACCAGTGCAATGACTCGTTATTTTATCATGTTGTTTTGGTACTTTCAGCATTATAACAACTTTCAACCAGTTAAGTTAAGATTTTATCTAAGTATTTCATCTCAGTTTTTGCTGCTTTATTGCAACTGTTTTTTGTGCCCATTTCATGTTAAATCACTGAAAATATTAATAACCTGCAGTTTTAAGAAGTCTGTTTTTGATGAGATTGTATGCAGATTTTTAATTATAGTCTACGGCCCCTGTATGAGTGCATTGGGTTTGTTTTGTTCCCACGTCGTCACCAAACTAAATGAGAAATTTTCTGACATTATATATCACATGACTCTTGATTAATCAGAAATCAGATATCAGAAATCAGATTAATCCAGAACACAATCCTGAAATTGTTTGTTTGTTGCAGCATGTTCTTGTCATCCTGTTTCTCACTTTTTAAACTGTTTAATATTGTCAAGCTTTCAAATCTTGCTTTAAAACTTTTTTGACTCTTAACTCATATAAAACTTCTTCTAAAGCTTCTCATCTTTATAAATGTGTGTGTGTGTGTGTGTGTGTGTGTGTGTTTGCATGTAGCATTGTCCCCCCTGTTGAGGTGCTGCCTCAACATAAATATGTATTTCCTGCCTTCACCATCAGCTCAGAGAAAAATGTAAATTTAACATTCATCTCACTTCCGCCTCCCCATTTTAGGATTGTGTGTGTGTGTGTGTGTGTGTGTGTGTGTGTGAGAGAGAGAGAGAGAGAGAGAGTGTGTGAGTGAAATCTTTAAGCAGCCACTGAGCCAGCAGGGCCGCAGAGGATAGAAACACATTTTCACTCACACTTCCTCTTATCTTCCTTTCTAATTTTCTCACACTCCTGCATGCAGATGCCACACACACACGCACATGCATGAACACACCCACATGCACGCACACACACACAGCGTGGCACACACTGATGCATGCAGAGCAGTACAGTGATATTCAGCTAAAAGGGGGGATGGTTTAAATTTTAATGACTTCTGCAGGAGGAGGCCGTTATTTCATTGGAAACACTCGGGTGCACAGGGCAAAATCTATAATCCTCTTTATTGGAGGGAGGCTCCATGGACGTCCTGTGGGAATAGTGCCTGTCTATGTCTCTATGTTGAGTGTGTGTGCATGTGTGTGTGTGATGGGGGTTGCTGTGAAATCTCTTTGTTCTCACTCAGGAATATTTCCATTTGAGCACTCAGGGATAATCAGCTGTGTCTCCTGGAGAGTCTGATGGCTTATTTCACAAATCAATTTGAGTCAAACATGAAAAGGTGTATTTTTCTATACCTGTCCGTGTGATTTATGCGTGTGGCTACGCAGGAATGTGCTGTAATTGGACCTGATTAGAGTCAATGCTGCGTACAGCAATGAACACGGCTCTTCACGAGGCAGCAGCAGCAGCACATTCTCCCACTGACAACTTCTAATTTGACACCTGATTTATGAGCAGACTCAGCACACGAGACGAACTCCTCCTCCACAGCTCGTACTGGGAGGACTGTGTTAGCCTTTGACGGCTGTTTAGACGTGTAAACACACAAACACTGAGGCGGTTTGGGAAGTGCTGCTGTTTGCTTTGACTTTAACTGGAAGATTGATATCAGTTTTGTGTGTTCAGCGGAGACACTGGTGGATTCAACACCATCTATTTCACAGCACAGTTTCTGTTTTATTACATTTAAGACAGAAACCACACGACTCGTATCACTATGGGAACCTCCACGTTTTCATCAGGCTGATTATAAGATTAGTAAATTCTGTTATCAGTAAGATCTATGAAAATTGCAGATTTGGGGTGAAAAGTTTTAAATCATCCTAATAAATCAAATTCCAGTCCAACAAAGTAAAAATCATCAGTTTAGCGTGATGAAGAATGTAAAGTAAGTTCAGCACGCTAAACATCAGAGCCGTTGATGCTTCTCACAAAGGAAACAGCTGCTGCAACACACAGTCAGCTAGCAGCTGTGAGCTAGTTAACTCCAATAACTTTGCTCTGAAGATGGTCTTTTTAATCTGTGGGAGTCAATAACAGTGATCAAGGCCTGAGTTTCACTGAGTTTCACTGTGGGCATGAAGAACTGAGGGGAAGCAAAGTAAATGAATCGCTGAATAAAAACAATGCTGTTTCCTCCTGTATTGACTCATCTGACTGGTTTGTGTGTTCCAGGTGTTTTCTAGCGAATGCATCATGATGACCCAAACACACACACTATTTGCCTTATTGTTTGTGTTAAAAACATCAGAAATCTGTAACTTTAAGAAGGAGAAACGTGTGGTTGTCATGGAAGCATTCACACATTATTCAGGATGGTTTAATGACTGAAAGACAAAGAACAACGTGGCCTCATTACTGTTCTGTCGTGGTGACGGCCAGCGGTGGACTGTGACTACATGTATTTACTAAGATGTGTTGTTCCTCACCTGCCCTCCTGCTCATTGGTGGATCAGTGGTGTGTGTTGTTGCTCACTGGGTCAGATGTGGTGTTTCTGAAACACTGGAAGAAGCTGAGATGTTCAGTTAAGATGATTTTCTCTCACAGCTTTCTTCCAAGGTCAACAGTGAGCGTTCTTTTAAAATGCAGTCTGTATCTGTCCACAGATTGTCATTATGCACCAGATAAAAGGCGCTCAGACGCTCCCTCTGCCTCTCACTGCTGCAGCAGATATGCATACTGACATCTCAGCCATTTATACGCCACCGCATCTATTTATATATCATCTGAACTGAATCAATAACACTATTGGGCTGCAGAAGAGTACAATTGTCTTTGCAGGGTGAAATTTATCTGTGTGTCTTTGTGAAGTGTGTGACTCCAGAGGATTGGTCCTCTGTGAACAGGGCTCAGGGTTTACTCACCTGGATCAGTCTGTCACAGGTGCGTAATGGCCATGAGGGCGAGTGGACGAAAGCTGAAAGAAAGCTTGTTTCGCTGAATAATCAGCGTGAAACTGAGAGCAGGATGCACTGAGCTCCTCCTGCTTCATGCTGGTGTTCATGTGGACCTGCAGCTGTGTGGGGAGGTTTTGGTCGCCCTGTCTTCCTCACCCTGTGCACACGTCTGTGAAGCTGATCACTCACAGGTGGACAGGTAAAACACTGTAAATCACAGCATCACTGGTGCACATGTTAAATATAAACCTGTGTGTCCCTGCTGTTGTTGATGATGAACACATCTGGCCAGGTGTCTGGTGGATGATCTGAGGTCCACTTGTCTTTATCAAACTGGGTCTGTAGTTGATTTGTCACTGAAACACTTGTTATCTGAAACCTTATTACTCTGTTTCACCCCTGTTTTACTGAACATTCAACATGTAGCTGCTGGTTATCAAGTTAATACTGTTGCAGGGAAATACTTCATGTTCCAGCGTTTTTATAGAACAAGCTTGTATGTGGACTTTGTTCCAGGTGTGTTTGCATCTGGATGCAAACAGGAGCCTGACAGACCGGTGAGGGAATCAGCTCCTTCCAGATTGTACCAGGCTGTCTGTGTAAAGCGTTTACCAGCTGCAACATTAAAGTGATGAACACATTAATGCACCAATTATTATAATCCAATAATATGTATTGTTCCAGCTCCTCCATAATGAACATAATAATTGCTGCATAATACTTTCACTGGTAGTACTTTAGAAAGTCTCTTCCTGTTCCTGTAGAACAAGCCTGAAACACCTATTGAAGGCAGACCCCAGGTAAAGTCAAAGCTGTTCTTCAGCCACTCTTTTGAAGGGTAACACTCTGAACTTTATCCCCAGTAGTCAGAATCACTGTAGGTGCAGCAGACTCTGAGTAACAGATGTCTGAGCACAGTGAAGGAGAAGGTTTTTATTTCTGCCTGAATATTTTTTGTACATAGATGCCTGCAGATGACTCTCTGTACCTTATTAGTGAGAAAACACAATGGGACCACATCATGAAGCCTTACCCAAGTCCACGTTCAGTAGAAACTGGTAACAGTACCACAGAAACTCAATGTACTCCTACACTATGTCTGGCTAGTTACTATATGTATATAGATAGAGATCAATAGTTACACTCTGGCAAATTATATGTAGGCCGTCATTATTTGTGTTCAGGGTGTCCATAATTATATTTAATCAGTATATTTAATTTAATTTTATCCACACTGTTTGCACTGAATTCCTTGATTTGTAGGTAAAGTCCCCACTGAAGGAAGATGTCCATGTTTTTGGAAGTTTCATTGGCTATAGGAAGCACCAATCATCTGCACAGTCAGTTGCTATTGGCTGGATCTTTACAGGAGAGAAGACAATGAGAACATCATGGAAGGTTCTAGTTGAGTATAGTGACAAGACTACGTATCGTCTGGGAAAACATGGATGATCAGCACGTCTGCCGGCTAATTTGGAACGATAACAGGTCTTCTGCTGGATTACTGCACTTTTTTTGACTAAATATTTTACTGGATTGGATCATCTGGGCCTTTGTGTCACCAGTTGTGTTATCGATGGGTGGATTATGAGACTCATCGATGAGGTGCCTCAGTTTCAGAATCACTTCTTTGTTTGTGCTGTTGTGGTGGATCTTGAAATGGTTCACATCAGTCGAATCACAAGAGTTTCCTGTAGCTTTTCTACGATGTGCGACATGAGTACACAATGAGCATCAACAGACAGGTGGACGGGCTGTTGGAGTTTTTAAGTGTATTTTGATGCAAATCCTTTTACACTTAAACAGAGTAGTTCTACACTATGGTACTCCTACTCTTACCTGGATATTCTCTATGCTGTTTTCTGTAATGTGCAGCAGGTTTCTTGGTCTGTTTATGTTCTTTTTGTCAAGTACTGTGACGTTAGGAAGCTGCAGAAGGTTTTAAGGTACAGAAACACTGGATCTGCTGACAGATGTCATTCAGATGACAGATGTTCATTTTCTATGGAGAGCAGGAGATCTGTGCAGTGTTCGATGGATACGGAGAGTTGACGGACGAGTCACCGTATCTAAATTTGCATAATCAAGACTCGTCCTCAACTTTATGTAAATGAGTCTGTCCAGTGCGATCCACCAGGCTCACGAAAATCAGATCAAACTGTCGAACTATAAACATGGATCAAGAGTCTGTGACTGCATTGGCTGTTTGTCACTGTTTGCAGAAACGTCATCAGAAAGAACCTCAGAGTGGACCTTTAATTTAACACTGACTGTCTGTAGTTCATCATCAGTCACTGTGCCATTTGGTTCATATTACATTTGTACATAACCTTGACTGTTCAAACATCTATCAAAGCTGTCAACCTTTTACACACCATTTCAGCCAAAGTTCCTCTGTAATAGGAGGCAGGCAGCGGGCCTGTTGGAGGTAAAGTGGGAGTAGCAGGGCGTTTGGATTGCCACTTACAAAGCAAACCAGCCTCTCTTCGCACATCACATCAAATCACACACTCTGCTTGTCCTCATTGTACTTGAGGAAAATCCTGATCGGAGCTATTTTCCACTGGTACTCACACTTAAACGCAGGCTCGGCCGGCGGAGGAAACGCTCTTCCTGAAACATTGACGTGTGTTCAGACTACTTCTTGTTAAGCTCCAATGCTAACGAGCGTCTTTTATCCCTCCTCACGCTTTGTCATTAGCAAACTTTGTGGTACTTTTAGCTGCTGTGGCTGATGCTAGTTCAACAGATTGTGGTTATTTTGCTGTCTGCAGCTCCTGTCTGTATTCAACTTCAGTCCATCCAAATGTTTATTTCTGGTCTAGCAGTATGAATTTTGTCTCGCATGTACAACTGCAACGATTAACATTAACGTTTTTGACATTTTTTTAGGCTAAAATGTAAAACGTTTGCTGGTTACAGCCTCTTTTATGTGAGGATTTGACAATTTTCTCTGTTTTATATCATCATAAACTGAATACTTTTTGGTTTTGGACTGTTGAAACGACACATCTGAAAACTGTAACAGACATTTTTCACCATTTTCTGACATTTTCTAGATGAAATAATCCTGAGATTGATTGAGATTGTGACTTTCAGCCATAAGTGTGTGTTAGTGACTGTGCTTTTTGTCCAGGTCGCTCTCGGAAAAAGAGATTGTATTCTCTTTAAATAGGACTGGAATAAGAAGAAATTAAAACACACAGAACCAAAATCTCAATCAGAAGACCCTCTTTTTCTACTGTTTTCCTCCATTCTAACGGGGGGCAGCTGAAAACCTTTAAACTCCTTAAAAAGCAGTACCCGAGGAGCAGACTATCGTATCCCTCTCCTCCTCCTTCCCTCCCTGCTTCCCTGGCCTGATATTCTTCCTCTCCTCGTCTGGGTGTCATTAACAGTGATTTATACGAGGGCTCTCTGGAACACGGATGGTGCCAATAGGTGGGATGCAGGTACATCGCCCCGCCGCCGCCGCCCGGCCCTCCCCGCTCACCCTGCTCCTCACTGCGGCTGTGATTGATCAACACAAACACAAGACAAAGCAGAGGGCCGTAAAAAGAAAACACACAATCAGTGAGTGTGTTTTGTTTCGGCAGACAACAGCCATTGTGTGTGATGAATAGAGAGGCTCGTCTGCAGAGACCTGGAGCTTTATTTTGGAAGGCAGAGCGGCGCTGTCTTGAATCCCTCACTTGGCTTTTATTATTCTGCTGAAGCATCTGTGCCAGCGTAAACAGCCGCAGTGAATTCAGAGTTTTTCCAGATATACATTTCAGACTCATTTAGACTTTTTTTCCTCCTATAATGAGAGAAAGGAATATTATATTTATGAATGAGGCTCTGCATGAGCTTCACATGTCTGCTGCAGTTTAAATCCAGTAATTATGAAGGTGTCGGATTTAAATCCTGTTCTGCTGCTAAACACTTTATAAATGGACCAGACTGCAAAGAGGGTTGAAAATTTCTGTCTGCAGCATTCACAGCGAACATTTCTGACAATGTGATGATTATGATGTACGTGCACGGCTGGGTAACGTGGTTAATACTGAAGGAGAATGTTTCTCTGATGTCAGTACACATCAAAATATGAAAACAATTCACGAAAGATAATTAAATTCATGTTTTAGTCAGCAGTGTCAGCAGCTGCTGTTCATTATTGATTCATCTGAGCAGTGAGGCTGCCCTGAGCTAAATGCTAACATCAGCATGCTAACATGCTGGTGCATACGTTTACCATGTTCGCCATCTTAAGCCACTTTTACACCAACATTAGTGCATATGCAGCTTTTTGAAACCCACATGCAAAAAGCAGGAGGTTGACTCCTTTCCTACAGGGGACGAGTTGGCCTTTCTGTTTTTTTCGTGACGTTGCTAACGTATCGTACAACAGCGAACAGTAGGAAACAGTTTGAAGGTCAGTGACAGTGTTACACCGTTTACTATTTTCTATCTTTTACTTCAGTCTCTTTTTCAAACTCAGTGCCAAACTAAGTTTTATAGTAGCTGACATGGCTGGTTACATAATGGAATCTAATTCAACATGTTAACATCAAATGTGCATGTATGTTATTATAAAGTAAAGTCTACCCAGTGCAAGCGAAGGGCTCTTCAATATGTTCCTTCTTGTTGAAAAGGTAAAATGTGCTGCAGCTTCCTTTAAATTCATGCAGCCCTCATGAGATCATGTAGGAAAGTAATTCCCCCTCTGACTGATCCACATAGATGCAATCAGACTCTGTAGCAGAGAGGCTCTCGTTGAGCGAGATGCAGATTTATGCACTCATTTGCATAACGGATCAGGATGGTGGTGTTGAGGTGATAATGAAAGTGAAAGTGAAAACAATGAGATTTTTTTCTTTAAACACACAGGAGAGCAAGAAAACAGAAATAAAAGAAATAAGAGCAAACTTTTAAGAAGAAAGAAAGACAAAGAAAAGGTTAACAGCTCACCTGCTGTTCAGGTGTGTTCTCAGTAATTCTGCTAAGTGGTGTCATTTCAGCACTTTCTGTTCGTCGTCAGTGTGGAAGCAGCTCCGCTTCTTTTCTCCACTGTTTGTCTTTATGTGCAGTATTTTCAATTTTAAACTGGGAGCTTGACTGTGATGTAAATTCTGGCTTTATATCCTGTACCTTTTCTTAAAGTGTTGTTTATAGACTTCAGTGTAAAGAGCACTTTGAGCTAAATGCTAACTGTACGCTAACATGCTCACGATGACTATGCTATCGTGCAGATGTTCAGCAGGTATAATATTTATCATGTTCACCGTCTGAGACTGTCTCAAGTCTGCTAACTTTCTGGTTGTGCAGTGCTAAACTGTTGGAATGGCCGAGCTTCAACGCTTCACAGAAGATGTGTCACAGAGTAAAAGGTTCTGCTGCAGAGGAGTCATGTGGTTCTGTCTTCAGGTCGGTTGTTCTGAAGGAGAGTCAGTCATCTACTGGGCATGCTCCGTGGTGTCTTACCGCACACAGTAGCAGCATACTGGGACACTGGTTACAGTGTGTATGCAGAGAGGAGCTGCTGGAAGCTGGACTGGTTCATTGTAGTCTGGACTGCTTTGGCTCAGCTTGGCGCTGTCTCTGCCATATGGTCTGCTCTGGCAATAACACACTGTACTGTTCACTTGGCTGAACACTAAACAGTAATTAGTCACTTTCTATTCACGCTGCGCTCCATAACTGTCAACCATCAATTCATTTCATGCTCAGTGTCTTTGAAACTATTTTCTTACAATTAAGCTGTTTAGCAAAGAACAGGAAATTGCATTACTTTAACATCGTGTCATACTCTGCATTATGTCAGGCCGTGAGCATGGCTGACTGCTCGCTAAACCCCTCCCCTGAACAGAGATCGTCCAATCACAGTTGTCAGAGGCTGCAGGCTTATTCAGTGTTTCCCAAACCAAAAAGTGCAATGAATGGATTAAACCATGAGCTGCAAACATTAGCATGTCAAGCTAACTAGCCTTCTGTATATAGTAGCCACGTAGGCTAAGGCTTCTTTTATCTTCGTCTGTCTGAAGTCAAAGACCTTCTGCTTCAAACATGACTCGTGATGGTGAACCTGTGACCATTATCACCGTAGACTGATGATGTAGGCTACCTTTGAATGTTCACTTGTATCATGTAGGATGTCAGTAATCCCACATCATAATCAATAGTAATGGTTTTTGAAAACTGCTGTTCTTCAATAATCAGTTGACTGTTTTTCAGTGTGATAATTTGCTGCTTCTATGTGTTTGGTATCACAGTCAGTTGAATCTTTGGGGATTAAACAAGACATTTGAAGACTGTTATAGTCCAAATGCTTAATCAATGAACAAAAAACCCAACACATTAACTGATCATTGAAATAATTGTTAGCTGCAGGCTGACTTATGTTTAATTTAGCAGCAGGTTTTATTGTTTCCTCATCGTTGGAGTTTGTAGTCAGATTAACGAGCCTGCTCCACCTCGTGCTTTGAAGAAAACCTCTGTGATG
The DNA here is from genome assembly GCF_051107435.1 of Chaetodon auriga. Classification (NCBI taxonomy): domain Eukaryota; kingdom Metazoa; phylum Chordata; class Actinopteri; order Chaetodontiformes; family Chaetodontidae; genus Chaetodon; species Chaetodon auriga. The sequence continues at coordinate 1,182,520 of NC_135086.1, forward strand.
ACATTCACCGCTGATTCTGATTGGCTGATGGATTCGTGTTGCTGTCAGTGAGATGTTTGAGGATGTTTGTCTGAAAGAGATTTCTGATCACATCAGCGCCTCCTGTTCTTTCTTTTCACACAGTTTTACTGCTTTTGTTTCTGTTGCTTACCCTTTATTTAGAAAGGTCAGCACTGCCCAGCTGGTGCTGTGTGTGTGTGTGTGTGTGTGTGCGTGCGTGTGTGTGTGTGTGTGTGTGTGCGTGTGTGTGTGTGTGCGTGTGTGCGTGTGTGTGTGTGTGCGTGTGCGTGTGCGTGTGTGTGTGTGTGCGTGTGTGTGTGTGTGTGTGTGCGTGTGTGTGTGCGCGCGCGCATGTGTGTGTGCGTGTGTGTGTGCGTGTGTTTCGCCCTCAGGATGCTGTAAATCACATAACGGTTTTATTAGAGCCTCACCTCCTCCACCAGCCTTGAATCCAACACGCTCTCAGAGTCAGTGTTGCTTCAGGGGACTGGCAGGGTGGAGATGATGTCATGGCTGAAACCTGAAGAGATCTGAACACACACACACACACACACACACACACACACACACATTTACTCCATTAGGATCTTTAGGACTGATGAAGTGTGTGTCTTTGTCTCCACAGGAACCATCAGAGGGGAGCTGCTGCCTTCAAACAGTAAGTCATACGTTTGTTTGTTTGCTTTTTCACTTTCTTGACACTGATCTTCCTCATGGGTTTGTGTCGTCGTCATCAAATCAACAGAATGACAGCAGTTAAGGATCACTGTTCTTTATTTTGTCGTGTTTTTGGTCATAATCCCGTTTTTACACCAAGCTGAGTGACTGAACTGTGTTTCAGCACAGACCAAGATGTGTCTGTAGCTCTGAGGATCAATCACCGATTGGTCTGATCGGCTTCACGGTCGTCTTTACTGATTTGTTCTGCTAATTCTGTTGAATTTATTGGCTGTTTTATTGAGGTAATGCTGTTGTGTGGCTGTTTGTTTTCAGAAAACATGAATATTTCCAAAGTTTGGCTTCTGTAGTTAAATGACAACAGCGGGATCTTTTTAATGGTTTTATTTCAGCTGACCGTAGAGATGACAGGTCATGAGCTGTGAGTCCTCAGTGGGACTCGAACCAGAGACGTTGTGGTTCGTAGTCGACCACCAGGATGTCCACAGGTGTTGTTTTTATGTCTCGATCTGACTTATTGATTGATTGGTTGGTTTATTTCACAGTGATGCTGCTTATTGATAGAGAGAGAAAGCAAAATTTGACAAGGTTTTGAAATAGTGCAAAGCAATAATAAAAAGAGGAGTAAATATATATCTGAATCTGGATCTCATGTATGGCTGAAGTGCTCCTCTGTTTCCTCACACAGAGGTTTGTGTGTTCAGGTACGCTTGAGCTGCAGGTGAGCAACAGGCAAAGGTATAGAGTTACACCAGAGTCATTTTAAAAACTTCTAAATAATAATTTTGATGAACAGAAATGAGTTTTTATGGTTTAATCAATGCCAGCAGAGGAACTTAAAGTACAGATGGAAAGCAGGACTGCAGTGTTTCTTCTGTCTTTGAACCAACAAGAATTGTTTTCCTCTGTTCTGTGGAGCTGAAAGTTTCCAGAGGAAAATACTGAGAAGTGATTTTTGTACATTCTTGAAACAGATAAGCAACTGTCTCCACTCTTATGTCAGCTCAGTGTGGAGTTAATCAGAAGAGTGTGTTCCTTTGTAGTTTATTAGCTTTACTGCAGCAGATGGAAAAGATGGAGATGGACTGAAGCTTCATGTGGCTCTGCAGCACAAACACAAGTTCATAGTAAACTGGGGCCTCATTTATAAAACATTGCGTAGAATCCATACTAAAAGTGTGCGTATGCCCAAAAGCTGAAAATGGCGTACGCCAAAAAATATTCGGATTTATAAAACGTGCGTACTCACACCTGCACGCAATTTTCCCTTTATAAATCACACTCCACCTGGAAGATTGCGCAGGTGGATTCACCTCACATCCCGCCTCCGACACACCCACATTTTACCATGAATGGTCAATGCAAAGTACCTCATGAATGTCTTTGCATATAAATATGCCTGCTGATCAATGGCATTTTACGTTCGATCATGGCAGAGAAAAGAAAAAGAAATTTTACGGAGACTGAAATCGAGGTGCTTGTGGGTGAGGTGGAGACCAGAAAGGATATTTTGTTTGGTGGTCACAGTAGTGGCGTCACGAATACAATAAAAAAAAAAAAAAGAGTGGCGGCACATCGTCACCGCAGTGAATAGTTCCAGTGCCACAGAGCAATCTGTGGCAGAAACTACAGATCCCTACACTACTGTGCGTCATGATGAATGAGTCATGTGCTGACCCAGGCCACCGTGCCACTACATTCGTCAAGATCATGTCCGAGGTACAAATAATTTGTACATTGAGTGAATGCACATTTTTTCGATTCACATAAGCAAATTCATTTTCACTCTGAGCCCTTATAGCAATGTGAGTGCAGTCAATTGCGTCGATTATATTTGGGAAACCGGACATTGCTGGAAATATCCCAGACCGAAGGACACAATTTAACTGAATTATATCATACCCAAAAGGGGCTTTAGACAGACAATGTAACATTATATAATATTAATCATATCAAACACTTACCTGTCGGCTAATTCCCACTGAAAGGAGCCAGTCGCCAGAAACCCCAGAGTGGTCAGCACCTGGATATGCGCCGGGATGGCGCGGTTCCAGCGGGTGGGTCTATCTAACACTGGGCCCAGTTCAGCACATAGATCCAACAGCACCGCTCTAGGGAATCTAAATCGGCTTATTAGCCAGTCATCATCATGGGCCAGCAAATCTCCGTGGTCCGTAAAACTTCTCTCCATCCTGATCCTACCGTTTGCGTGATCTTCCAGCAGTGCCAGCGCATCCATTGTGCAGCATTACGCACGAGTGTCACCGCACTATTTATATGCTTACTCAGCAAATTGAATGATTGTTACACACCTTGTCAGAATTACTACTAATCCATCAGTGCCATCCACCGCTCTGTATCATTTGAAGATGGAAGTATGATATATGAACATTGTGCATACAGTAGTAGGCCTAACGGCTCATTAAAGGAACACATCTATAACACTGCAGACTTGGGTGTTTATGATTACGCGGGTCTATAAGTCTGATATGTGATGACATTAAATGTATGAGATCAATCTGGCTTCAATTCACCACCTCACCATCTGCACCGCCAGTTTCCCCGTCTCCAAAATGTTCGTACACAAGCATCAAAGTTGGCGTACCGGTGCGCACATTCTCACGCTAAGTTTATTTTTATAAATCACAACCTTTGCGTAGGAAGTTGCGTACGCAACTTTCAAGCCCCGTTTTGTGCGTAAGCAAGTTTTATAAATGAGGCCCCTGGTGTTTAAAGATCTAGATTTGTATTCCATCAGCTTCATTTCAACGTAGCTGTAGCTGCTGACATGGAGAAGCCAGAAATGACTGATACACAAACTGTAGGTGTGGACTCCTCTGAAGGTCTATGTAACTAATTAAAGCGTCACTTCTGTTTTTAATTCTGACTGTCTTTGAATAGTTTTACCTCTGAAGTCAATAGTTTTATCTCTGAATTCTAAATTAACTGTAACAGAAGGAAACATAAATGTCTAAGAGACTCTGCCAAAGCTTCAGGACATGAATACATACACACATACAAAACAATGAATACGCCTTTTAAAAAGTGTGTGTGTGTGTGTGTGTGTGTGTGTGTGTGTGTGTGTGTGTGTGTGTGTGCGTGTGTGTGTGTGTAGCAGATCACTGCAGGCTGAGAGAAAGCAATAAGGCTGGATTAGGATGGATTAACACCAACGTCATCATCAAACATTCTGTTTTCTCCTCCTACTTTTTCTTTTCCTTTTCCCTCTTTCCTCCTTCCTCCTCCCATCCTCCACCTCCTCTCTCCTGTTCTGTATTCCCTTGTTACTTTCCTTCCTTCACTTCCCTTTGTGGTCTTGCTTTCTTTTCCCATTTCCTCTCCTGCATCTCTTCACCCTCCTTTAGCTCTTACCCCCATCTCTCTCCTCCTCACCCCTCATTTCTCTTCCATCCCCCATTATTCTCCTCTTCGACCCGTCTCACCTCTCCTCTCCTCCCCCTTTGTCTCCTCCTTTTTTCCTCCTCTGTGGAGACAGCAGAGGAGCGCTGGGAGCAGCAGGGCCAGAATTTACATCTTGATATATCAGTTTCCTGCAGCAGCAGAGGCGGTGATGGATGGCGTGTTGCCGGCGCCGCGGCGCTGCCATGAGTTACCGTGGTGATTACCGGCCGAGGCGGCTGCTCACTGGCCACTTCATCACTGTGACTGGTTGGGAGGAAGGCGAGAAAAGAGAGAGAAAAAGGAGAGAGGCGCAGAAAAACAGAAAGAGAAGTAAGAAAAACACAATTGGAGAAGAGTGCAGGCGAAGGCAGCGGTGACTTGTTGTGGCAGGATGGAGGAACAGAATCGTTAGAGGAGGTGAGATTCGATTGGAGGAAACAAATTGTCCTCATGTGGAAACTGGCATCGAACAGGAAGAAGACGCAGCAAAAAGGAAGAGGAGGTGAATATGGGTGATTTGATCAGATGGAAATGGAAGATTTCCTGAGGCTTGTATGAGTGTGCTGAGTCAGGTGAATGGATTGATATCACCTGTCAGCAGTTGACTGAGGCTAAAGCTAACGGGTCCCAGTTCATGATATCATGCAAACTGACTGAGGCTAAAGCTAACAAGTCTGTAGATCATGATATCATGCTGACAGACTGAGGCTAAAGCTAACATGTCTGTAGGTGATGATATCATGCTAACAGACTGAGGTTAAAGCTAATGGGTCCCAGTTCATGATATCATGCCAATAGACTGAGGCCAAAGCTAACAGTTCCCAGTTCATGATATCATGCTAACAGACTGAGGCTAAAGCTAACATGTCTGTAAGTGATGATATCATGCTAACAGACTGAGGTTAAAGCTAATGGGTCCCAGTTCATGATATCATGCCAATAGACTGAGGCCAAAGCTAACAGTTCCCAGTTCATGATATTATGCTAATAGACTGAGGCTAAAGCTAACAGGTCCATAAGTCATGATATCATTCTAGCAGACTGAGGCTAAACCTAACAGTTCCTGGTTCATGATATCATGCTAACAGACTGAAGCTAAAGCTAACAAGTCTGTAGGTCATGATATCATGCTAACTGACTGAAGCTAAAGCTAACAGGTCTGTAGGTCATGGTATCATGCTAACAGACTGAGGCTAAAGCTCACAGGTCCCAGGTCATGGTATCATGCTAACAGACTGAAGCTAAAGCTAACAAGTCTCAGGCTAAATGTCAGATGAGTTTCAGCTGGAGGTGACAGATGGTCCTCATGTAGAAAATCGCAGGAAGAGGAACAAGATGTAAATATGGGTGATGTCAGATGAATATGACCGTGAACAAAAATGTTGCACATGAACATAATCTAGCAGCAAATATGTGTCCCAACACAACGCAGCCTAATTGGGGAAACAAATCAGCATCATGTAAATGTAATTTCTAGGAGACGGTTAACGAGGCTTCAGTCTTTTGATCATTTCACCTCTCAGGGTAGCATGAAGACTGCAGACAAAAAGATGCATTTGCTGCTTTACTCATAAAAGCTTGTGTCCCAGGGAACATTCACCTCCAGTGTCTCCCCGCATGTCTCATCCTGTGGTTGGTGATTTCATGTCTAGACCAGCTGCTGCCTGCCATCCAGCTGAGGGAAAATCTGACATCTCTTCCTCCCTCCTGCCCTCCATAAAACCTGAGGAAAAACAGATCGATGCTGGGCAGCGTTTCATTCTGCTGTGGGCTTATTAAAGTGGAAAGTCACAGGCGTTACTGTTGGTGGGACTGCACGCTGTGAGAAAGTGATGAAGGAGTATTCACATCGTTTACTTAAGTAAAGGTACCAATACAGCCATTCATTTAAATGTAGATTATCTCACGTATACGAGCCTCCATGCAAAACGCTGAGTGGTGGAGGCTGTACAGCCATTGGCCACTGTCGCACCCAAGTTCAGCCAATAATGACAGTTTAGAGGACATCCAATTAATCGGCCAAACTGATTAACTGACCGACCTCTAAATACAATGATGTAAATATACTACATCACAGGTAAATGACACAAAAAGTACACTATTTTCCTCTGAAATGTAGGGATTAGAAGTATCAAGTAGCAGAAAATGTAAACGCTTGAGGATAGTACCTCAACTTGTACATACAGTAGCTTACTTGAGTAAAAGTACTTGGTTACTTTCCAGCAGTTTCACATCCTGAGTGTTTAGATTGAGGCCACAGAAACTCTTTGGTGACAGATGGTGGTTTTGGTTAAATGTTAATAAAGCTAACATGTCACTCACCTGAGTGCATCAAACGTCACAGCTTTCCACATTCATGAATGAATGAATGAACATCTTTTCCTCATTGTGTAGATAAAAAGTGTAATCCAGGCAGAGCGTCTTGAACATAAAGGTCATTTGTAGGAAACAGGATTGTGGACGTACACTCACTGCAGAGCGAGGAGGGAGATGCATGTTTCTTCTTTCCTGCTGGTGAATAATTTACTCCTGTGTGGTTCAACCTTGAAGTGTCCTCTGTGCTCTGAACGTCCACCACACACTGACATGTCTGCTGCTGCCTCGTAGAAAACACCCCTCCCCCTCACCTGTGAGGGAAAACATATTTCTGAACGTACACAGATTGCCTCTGTGAACACATTCACTCACTTGATCTTCAGACGGACTTGTGGTTTTCTGGTTTGGGGGGTCTGGGGTTTAAATCTGTCCTCTGGTATGTTTAATACTTCATGGAAGCAGGAGGAGATGACAGTGTCACATCCATGAATGTGGTGATGCAGAAGAACATCAACCATGTTAGCAAACTGTCAGGGACTCCTTTACATGTGTCTCGCCTCTGGAAAAATGTCTTTCATAGACACTGAGGCAGCTTTTTATTTCTGTGTTGGTGTTTACAGCCGAGCTGCAGCAGAGCAGAAGCGACTCACAGACACTGACTGCAGGATGCTGCTTCACCTCGTGTTTGTAGCTGCTTTCGGTTGCAGTAACTGTTGTTTGATCAGATCTCTCAGTGTCACTATGAGTTTCACTGTAGGCGTGTTCCTCTTGCCTGCTACTTGGCGGGAAACAGAATCCATGATGAAAAACAATGCAGATTTCTTCCTGTGTAAGTCTCACACATGAAGACTGTTCCTGTCCGGTAATTCTCAGGTATCAGTCAGTGTGGTGGAGGCAGCTTGTCCTCTGCTGGCAGACAGAGGACAGAGATGGCTGAATGGAGGTCAGAGTCGGTGTGGATTTAACGCTTCAGTAGGGCTCGTGCTCGCTAATGCAAAGCACAAAGATATTTAATACGTAGTTGTGAACCCTGGTCTTGTGTTTAAATCCAACCAGTGCTCTGAATGAAACAACAAAATATGCCGCTTGTAACGTTGACCTGAATGTGTCGGATGGAGAAAAATGCAAGCTAGTGCAGATGTACGTGAACCCTGAACACAATTGGTCTGACCAACTAATTTGCATATCTAGATCTGATCACAATTCAAGTGCAGTCGAGATAACGAAGACACATTTTAACTCATGATGTAAATGCTTCATGAGCAGTTACGTGTAACGTCCAGCCTCCATCTGCGATGCATCCGACGGTCTGCGCAGACTGATCATCAAAACATTTAACTGTGAAACCTGCTCATTCATGGCAGAGGCACAGAAATCAAGGAAAAATGACCAAATCAGCAAAATCTGAGCAAGTTATGAAAATCAGAAAGGTAAAACGCTGTGCTTCTGAGACATTTGCGCTTTGGTTTGCAGTGGCGTGGAGGACAAAAACAAAAACGCATCGTACACATGACCTTAAGGAGATGCAGCCGGGTTGGGTTTAAGCAGACATTGATTACTGCAGCCGCTAGAGGGCGCTGTGACTTGACTCACTGGAGGCCCCTCAGGTGAAATCCATATCTGGGCCTATTAACACAAAGAGCGAGCAGTAAGTGATGCTTTCAGCTTTGACACAGACATGTGTAACGCTGTACCTCATGAATATCAGCTTGTTATTCATACAGAAGCTGATCTGTGAGGTTTTCTCTCTTTTTGATAAAATGATGCCTTTCCACCTCCCACCTCTTTGATCAAGTCACAATAAACCTTTCTGCACATGTACCCCAACTGACAAATTGGCTCAGCTGAGGTGTGAATAGATGCAGAATGTGACAACAGTCGAGCTCCGGCGCTTCACAAAGCGTCTCTCTGCTTATAGGAGGACGCAAAGGAGGCTTTCAATGCACAACAGGAAGCGTTATCGTCTCTGGATTTGATGCTTCCTCTGACCCCCCCCCCCCCATCTCTCTCTTTTCTGTTGTCTCCTTCTCCCTCTTTCGCCCCCTCCCCTCTCCTCCCCGAAGGCATCTGGCTGCTCTTTAATTGCTGGTGTGAATCAGATGAGGAGAAGTTGCTGTCTGCTCTTTGAATAAACGCCTCTCCGCAACAGTGCCTCCATTAAAGAATCACCAGAGACTCATCTCTGAAGGCCTGTGTGTGTGTGCGTATGTGCGCATGTGCACAAGTGTGTTTGCGTGCGTGCGTGTGTGCGTGCGTGTGTGTGCACGCATGCAGCGCAAGGACACTTTTTCTTCAGTGTGTCTCCTCCCGGTTGTGGCGTACGTGTGCGATTTGTTTGTGTAGTTTTGTGTGTACCATAAATATGTATGAGTGTGTATACATTGAAGCGTGTTTGAGACGCAGCAGCTTTCGCTCAGAATAGCTTCATTTGTTTGTGTGTCTACACAGCACCTCGTACCAACCCAGCTGAATAAACTTTATTGTTTTTCAGTGTTTTCACATGGCAGAACGACTCTAAGCTCTCGACTGAGATTGAGCAGAGTTGGCGGTGAGGCTGTGATGTCTCGACTCTCGGCTATTCTTCAGCAGTAAAAGCAGTGTTGTGATGAAGCTGTAATCAGTCTTTCTTTCTCTGGATTCCTGGTGATTCAGCACGGAGCTTTGTCTCCTCTGTGGTTGCTGTAGAAAGAAAAGGAATGGAAGCTGTTGTCAGGCTGCTGATTTGAAGCTGGACCTCAAAACTGCATTTCTGCACAATACTACAATACAGTAAATGTACTGTGTAACATTACACCACGGACTTGCCAGATTTGTTGGATATGTTGCGTTGCACAGTACTAGTGCATGCATGTGATGTCCAGGAGAGACATGGAAGTCTGTGGACGACACTGTGTGGTCAAATAAGACATACATTGACATGTGCATCCGTCCAGACTGGAGGACTCACTTCAGAGTGTGAAGTGTGAGCGGACAGATTTTTTGTGGTGTTTTTAGAGTTCAGAGCTGCTGCTGACTGAAACTGCCTGTAGCTCAGTCTGGATTGTTCCGTGATGGTGTTCTCCACCCAGTCACAGCGGAGGAGCTCTGAAGCAAACACTGACTGACCACCATGCTCAGCTTTACATGGTGATTGACCCAAATGGAGAGAGAATGACTCATGTGACATAGCTCTGTGTGTGTGTGTGTGTGTGTGTGTGTGTGTGTGTGTGTGTGTGTGTGTGTCCTTCTACAGTCAGAAGGAGAGACTTCCTTTGACTTAGTGTTTTTCTTTAGTTTAACTGACCTCAGTCAGGGCTTGGAAATGAGGGTTAATGTACATTTAATTCTCTCTCTCTCTCTCTCTCTCTCTCTCTCTCTCTCTCTCTCTCTCTCTCTCTCTCTCTCTCTCTCTCTCTCTCTCTCTCTCTCTCTCTCTCTCACACACACACACACACTCACGCAAATGGTGAAGTGGAACAGAAAGCCAAAGCATCTGGATTTCTCATCAGATTTCTGGAAGCTGCTCCAATCCAAACCACTACAGAGTGGGAACTTTTCTGTGTGTGTGTGTGTGTGTGTGTGTGTGTGTGTGTGTGTGTGATTTTCATTGGTAAGTGCGGTTACATTCAGCAGTAACCTGACACATCTTTCCATTGGTTTGAGTTATTTTTAAGGCTGTTTGAAGCCTGCACAGTGAATCTTAAACGTCTCTCTCTCACCTGAAGTCTGGTTCATTTGATCCAGACCAAAGAAAAAACCGATCCACTGTTTCATTGTTTCATCACTGTCTGTGTTCACACTGGATTCAGAGCTGTAAACATGACGTCATATATACGATCACGCATAGCTGATTGATCACTGATGGCTGCTGCTTGTATTTGCAGTTCAAGCGTTCGTTTAATTGTGGGAAAACGTTTCATATCCAAACTGTAACGACCTGTTTGATCTCAACATCCTATAAGGAGTGTTTTGTTGACTGAACAGTAAACTAAGATAAGCTACTACTGTCGTAGCAGCTAAATTTTCTGAAGCAGTTTTTACATTGTAACAGCTTTACGCTGTCCGCGGCTACATCCACACTAATGTTTTCATATTAACACACGCAGCATTTGCTACATTTACGTTAGCGTCCCCACTGCTCTGCCGTTTTAGAACTTACAAACAGAGAATTTTGGGACCCACCTTCACTTCCTGGTTGGGTTTTATCAGTCTCAACGTGTCCTTACCTGATTCGTCATGCCCCAATCACATGACCCTTCTCCAGAAAAAGTCAAATTACATCAACCTGTATGTACATATGTTTGAGCCTTTATGAGCAGTGCCTACTTCAACATGGACGATGAATTACAGCCGTTTCTGACCTTGTTGTCTTTGCTAGCGGTTTTATCAAGCTAACACTGCCAAAAGGTGCAACACCAAATATATATGTGTGTGTGTGTGTGTGTGTGTGTGTGTGTGTGTGTGTGTATACACACACACACACACATCTCAGTTCTCTTTTTCTTACTTCTGACCTACAACCTGGATTTATCTGTTGGAAAACACAAAATCCAGAAAACCAGATGAGTCCTCTGAGCACCGTGAATGTCCACAGCAGATTTCACGGCAGTGAAATGTTCAAGATGTTTTGGCCGCCTCGTCTCGAGGCCTTGCGCTCGCAGCAGATGTGATGTTTGATAATCACAGACAGACTGACCTCTTCTGTCTGGCCGTGCTGAGATCATTCAGTCTGTTTAACTGCAGTCATTGTTGGTCTTGACTCCTTCAGTCGAATGCTGCATGATGTCCCCCGTCATCTGCTCCCCGTCCCTCTGTGCTGCTGCATCTTGTTGTCTGAGATCATCAGTGTCGTCTGGATGTTATTTGTCTCGGTGATTGGGTACATCATGTTAAAGCAGGATTTGATTCAGAGCGTCTAACATGGCAGATGTCCTCACTTTGGTGAGACCGATACTGTTTACAGAGCCAATGCTGGCCTGTTCCTGAGGATACGAGGCTTTAAACAGCTGTTAACCAGCACTCAGCCGTGGAGGAAGTATTCAGATCTTTTAATGAAGTAAAAACGCTGCAAAGATACTCTGTTACACGTCCTGCACTAAAAATGTTACATCAGTGAAAGTATGTAAGTATAATCAGGAAAATGTACTTAAAGTATTGACAGTGGAAGTACTGCAGCGCAGTAGTAACTAAAGCTGTCAGATAAATGGTACAAGTACCTCAAATTTACAGTACTTGAATAAATGTACTTCATTGCATTCCACCATTACCAGCACTTTAAGGATTTCTTCAGTGTGGTTTAGTGACCTCATGATGCTGAACAGACTTTTTCCACTTTACTGATTTTCAGATGTAAAAAGACTCAAATGAAATGTTTCAGCATGAAGTCGTTTGTGGCGGCTGGTCCAATCCAAAGATATCAGTCATCACCGGCCTCGAGCGGCGTCCTCGTATCGGCTGTGACTGCAGTTACGAAGCAGAGAGGAGGCTCGCTGATGAGTTCTGCCACTTTTACTTTTCCCTGATTGTAATTAGAGAGGACGGGAACAGACGGCGCTGCCTCAGCCCGCTGCTTCTGTCAATCAGCCCACTTAGCATGAGTATAATACAAGGCTGCGATCACACAACTGTACCAACACACACACACACACACACACACACACACACACACACACTCCACGCTGGAGTCAGTGTCCATTAATTTCCTGGTTCTGTCATCGTTACTTCCTCTGGACTTCTTCATTTATTCTTTTTTAATCTGGTTAGATCGGAGTGTCTCGTTCAGTGTGTGGTCTCTGATAACACCTCGGCTGGGGACACACATACACCATAGACAAAAGTATGTGGACACACACTTTTGGGTACTTTTGTCCTCCCGAGAAAACCGACAGCAGCAGTGATTTCAAATATGACATCTGCTGGTGTTCAGTGACAGGAACAGGAAGTGTGACTCTGATCTGTGGAGATGATGGTGATGTCAGATATACATGATGCACATATGATGATAAATGATCTGGAGGAGGTTCTTCATGATATGAGCTTTGCCTCTTAGTTTCTGTTAAGATATTTATAATTGAGAAGTTGAAATTTTGACCTGCTGATGGTGCTTGATAATAAAAACCTCCTGGATGTAGTGATATAAGATTCTAAATGGTGTCGATTTGCTGCTCCTCTTCATCTAATGTGATTTTTGGGGTTTTGGATTGTTGGGCTGTAAAATCGAGCCATTGGATGTCAGCTGAGACTTTAGGTCAGCTGTAGTTTCTGACCTTTTTAGGACCTGATGATTAATTAATTAATCAAGACAATGATTGACAGAATAGATTCGTTTTTCAGACCTTAACCTTTACTTTCAGTAAATGACACATTGATTCTGGGATGCTTTTGTACGAAAAAATAAAAATAATGAGCCTTGAATGTACATGTGGGACTGTTTCTGTCTGTCTGTCTGTCTGTCTGTGTATAGAATTTATTTACTGTGTGTGTGTGTGTGTGTGTGTGTGTGCGCGATGCTAATTGGCTGGTCCTGCAGAGTGTGGTCTGTGAGCGACAGAAGGGAAGGTGTTTAAAATGCAGAGAGCAGTCACGGCTGGAGGAATGCTGGCTACAAAACACTCTCTCTCCTTCTGTCACTCTCTCTCTCCTCCTATCTCTCTCACCCTCTCTCTGTCCCTCCCTCTATCTCTGCCCCCCCCCCCCCCCCCCAACACCATCTGGTCATCCTCTGTGACTCAGCGCTGTCGCCTGCTGGAGGCTCTGCCACCCACACACACGCACACCCTCACGCACACACACACACACACACACACACACACGCACACACACCGTGGCATTTGAAAGTGGCTGCCCTGGAGATGTGTGTGACGATGTGTGATTCTGCCTCAGTCTGCTGTGCAGTAATGAATACTGTACACTTCCTGTCAGGCTCTGTGTATTAATAGGACTCATTGGTCGATGGAGATAAACAGCGGGTGGAGCTAATTCTCCAGTCGGTGCCATTAAACCACCACAGAAGAAGAGCACAACAAGATGACGTTATAAAAAGAGCTCCAGTCAAAGGTCAGACGATGGAAGTCAGATGATTTCATGCGTTCCTGTGAGGAACTTTGCAGCCTCCTCCTCATCGCCCCACACAGATCTCATGTTTTCATTTCAACATTTTTCATCTCTTCAGTGGATGTTCAAGTCACATGTTTCATGGTCGTCATCATTCATTGGCTGAGCCTGTTCCCACTGAAGGACGTCGCTGCAGCACCTCCTGTGTTGATGCTGCTTATGTTTAGCTGGATGCTACTGCTCTGTCTGAAGAGCTAACGCAGTCAGCTTCTCTCTCTACTGTCCTGCTTGCTTCCTGAGCTAGCTGCCAGTCAGTTAGCAAACTCGTTAGCTTAGCTCGGTTGCTAACTGGACAATAAGTCCACACAGTTAATTCAAAAGATGTATTCATACCATCATCAGGAGGTTAAATGCTAATAAGCTAGCACAGCTTTCTGTATTTTGGTCTCTCCGACTCTCCGTCCCCTCAAAGGTCAGCACTGATTTTAAATCGTGATGGGACCAGCACCAGCAGACTGGTTTTAATCTGACCCCTGATTCAATCTACAGCCTGTCCTGAAACGATCTGACAGGATCAGACTCACATGAACAAAGTGTTTGCAGTCACTTCGTCTCCTGCTCAGAGTCTGCTGAGCTGAATAGTCACTCATCATTACCGTCATCAAATATGGAACACACTTCTTCAACAGTGTGTCTGTGTGTGTGCGTGTGTGTGTGTGTCGTGACTAATGTAAACAGACAGTGGTGAGCTTGTGTATCATCTCTCGTGTCACCTTCATTACAGCAAGACAGATTTTTTGATGCTTCACAGGAAACGAGTGTTGCATCACTTACGGATTTTAAAACTGATGCTGCTATTGAAGACTTAATTAATGACCGTCATGAGCGAGAGGGACACTCACCCTCGTCTTCTCACACTGATGATACATCTGCTTCATCATTTAATTCTGCTGCCTGTTCGCTACCATCTGACACCGCACAAGCATTGAAGGATGGGATGCTGAGTGTTGTTTACAACATGATTCCTGTTGGCTCACACGCTGCATGAAGTCTTTTACTGCATATTTGTTTTCATCATCCACCAAGCTGCATCAATGAAAGTTGAAGGTATAGTGAGAGTGTGACATTGATGCGCACAATATTCCTTTTTGCCTTTATTCCAAAAACAAAAACAATAGTCCTAAGACGTTTGTTAAAACGTTTCCTGACCCGTCTGAGTATCGTCATATTCAGAATAACAGTGGAATAATAGCATGCATGTAAACACGGGTGGTGTTTCAAAACATAACAGAGCGCGTGTCTCAAGGGTTCTTAGAATATCAGCTGTGATGCATTTTTTGAGACATGTCATCGTTCATATTTGAGACCTGGAGCGAAGACTCTGGATTCTCGTCCAGGTCTCACTGCAGTGAGGTTAGTTTGATGGTCGGTGATGGTGAGAAACAATCGTTTCTTGGCTGATATTCTTTCTCACCTCTACCAAGCTTCAGCCTGTTGGAGGAAATGCCCCTTGAATAATTCAGCTGTGTCGAATGTAAAGTCAAATTACCGCACAGTGTTTTCATGGAGGAAACATGTAATGAAGTGTTTAGAACAGACTGTGATGTAGCTGAGGACGTTTAGAAGTGTTCGATTAGCATCAGTGAAACGTGTGTGACGGACATGTTGCCCGTGTGCTGTGTTCATCACCATGTTCTCGTCACTGAGACACACATGAGGCTGCTGCTCATTCAAATATAGTCTCTTTTCTTTCTTTTGGCGGCTGCATTGACCCCCCCACCCCCCCGCTGCCGTCTCCCCTGCCTCTCAGGCCCTAAGTGGATTAAATGGATTTGAAACATGAGCCACAGCCACACTAATAGCATTGCTTGAATATTAAGCAATCCACGGTGGATTGATTCACAGACTAAAGAGCAGCAGTATTGTAACTGAGATGCATGAAGTGCTCTCCCACACCGACACATACTGAACATTATCTGTCTGCTTGTTACGCTTCAGAACAGGCTGCACGGTTTTTAAGCTTCATGGCAACATGTTTGTACTGGAGCTCCTGTTACCTGAAGGTCTGTGCTAACATTTCATGTCTTTCAATCTTGATTTTCTGCCAGTTGACTACATGAATAAACAACTAATTGCTGCAGCTCTGAATCTATTCATTAAAGGAAGTGTATTTTTATCTAAAAAATGTAAAATATACACAATAGTTATAGTAGTCGTGCAAGTTATAGTGATTGACGTTGGGTGTATTGTTCATTGTTCAGTGCTGTGATTTCCATTGCTGGGTGGTGGAGGTCCTGTTGTACAGGCTCTGCAGGAAGGGGGCGCTCGGCTGATCACACAGTCCTCTGCAGGGCCATCCTGTCCCCCCACAGGCTGCTAAACTCCCCATCAGGATGTTCTGCACTGCAGCAGAGTAGAAGGATAGCAGGAGAGACCTCGACTGTGCTCACCTGTCGAAGGTGATGCAGGGCGCCGTCTCACCTTTAGTGTCACAGGGTCACTATGTGTAGTCCATGTCCTCTGTAACATGCACAGCGAGGTACTTGAAGCTGTTCACGCTCTCCACTGGAGGCCTGCTGATTGTTAGTGACCTCTGACACTTCCCACTTCACTATCAGCTCCTCAGAACTAACTGTTTTCACAGGAACTGTTTCTTCACTAGATCCAATGGAGATCTTCACAGTGAGGGTGAAAATGAAACGACCAAAGCTGGAGAGAGAGAAATGTGTGCTGAGAAGGACCTGAAGTTATAAAGCAGTAGTTTGACAGACAGTGTGTGAACCTGAACCCAGCTGAAGGCTAACACGATGCTCACAACACAGGAAATGAAAACACCAGCCGCCAGTCACCACATGACGGGCAGACCAAAAAAATGAATGTTATGTAGCCTCCGGTCTGTGGAGCAGGCCTCTGCGTCAGGCACTAATTGCTGCTTGTCCCTTGCTGATGCAGCCTTTCTACTGCTAAATTTAGGCTCTGGATAATTGCGAGTCTTTCCGCGGGGCAGTAACCTGATGAAGTGGTAATGACTGTAGGGGAAAAGGAGACGTGAAAAAGAAAGACAGAAAACAAACACTGGAGTCATCGAGAGGCAGCTCTGCACTTGTTAAACACAACTGCCTTTTTTTATTGGTTTACTGTACGGCTGTGCTTCTCATGTTCCACAGGTCTGCAGCTTTTTCAGACAACAGTTATATTGATAAAAATGATAAAAATGTCATCTTCAAACACTCAAAGCAGTAGTTGCAAATGATGGTTGGCATGAAAGAAAGAGGAGGCTGGGTGCTAAAAACTTTCTAATAATGAAGCACTGAGGAATGAACAGCTCACATCATAACGTCAGTATAATGTACATCTCTACAGCTCTGAGTCCATGTGCATACAGTCGCGTCATACTCACCACAGAAATACTCTTTTCATTCACAGATTATTTCAAATCACTTCTAATTGTCCCTTTTTCAATGAATGACAACGACAGTTTTCTGAAGTGTCTCTGAGTCTATGTATTAATCCACAAGGTTCGCAGTCTGTGAAACGTGTTGCTGCATCAGATTCACAATAAGCAGATATTTACAGAAATCAATGAAGCTGATGAGAGAAAACATAAAATATATTGATTTGAGCTGTTTTCAGGTCAGATTATGTCAGAAACGATTAGCAAGTTATCACATTGTATTTCATTTATTTTTTGGAATATTTGTTCCGGTTTCTAAAGTATAAGATTTATCTAGAAAAAAGGGCAAATAAGAAATAAAAGCCTGTTTCAAATAGCCTGGTTCTTCTTACAGAAAATATTTAATGTTCTATATGAATTGAGTCAAATGCCAAAGCTGAAACATAATAAATGGAGCACAGAAATGTTTGACACCTTTTGCTTAATAATGACTTCACTGAGAGATTTATCCAAATGTTGTCACTGCTAGTTTGCCGTTTTTTTCAATCACTGTACAATTACAGCTACAATCGATAAAGCTTCACATTAAAAGCTTACATGGAACAGAGGGATTAGCCCTTTGAGCCTTTTAGTGCTGAATTTCCTCGTCACAGTTTATAAAAATTGTTGTGGATTATTTTCTCTCTATCAGCTGATGAATCACACCCTGCCCTGCATACATGTCAAGCTAACACAGCAGCAGCTCGTCTCTGGCCGACTTGTCTCGCAGCAGAGCGGAGACTCACTGAAACCAGCTGTGGTCTTTGATCAGCTACAGAAAACCTGCCAACATGTTTTCACTTTCTGCAGTTTGTATGCTGATGGCTATTTGAATGTTAAATGCAAAATGCTACCCTTCTTTCAGTCATCATTATGGGGTCTAAGCTGGCCTGTTTCTCTGGACAATGATTTGATTGGAGCAGATTGGATTTGCTGCCAAGACTACAGCCCATCTGTGTGTGTGTGTGTGTGTGTGTGTGTGTGTGTGTGTGTGTGTGTGTGTGTGTGTGTGTGTGTGTGTCGCTGTGGTTAATGGTGCCTTTCTAAAGGCTTTATTAGAAGTAATTTGCTGCAGCGGGCGCTGACTGATATCTGGGCCATGACCCTGTCTCTCAGCTGAAGGGTAAAGAGGGAGTCCCAGTCAGACTGGAAATGGCAGGCCCTGCACGCGTTCATAGATTAGAGTCTGTACGCTCTGTGCTGAATACATTGAAGAGCGTGGAGCGGCGATAAAGAGTTTAAATTTAAGTACTTTACTGGTCATATACACAACAGTCACAGTGAGGCAATGACAGTCTTGATCTCAGGCTCAAATGCTCAAACATGTACAAGAAAATCAGGAAAGATAAAAGGAGTAAAAGGGACTGTATTTAAAATAGATTCAAACAGATAATGATGTTAGCATTAGACTGAAGTACAGTAATGAACAGGTGATGCACATAAACATATGCACTGTGATTATTTAATAGCTTGTAAACAGTAGTAAAATAAATATGTATGTAAACTGCGACGTGTGCAGGCACAAACAAGATTACTGCATATATGTACACAAACACACGCACGCACACACACACTCAACTGAAAACAGTACAAAGACAACACAATGTGACAGTATCATGACTGGTATGAAAGGGGCGTCCTGGAAAGGCTCAGCCGTTCGCGCCGTTCGTTTGGAAATGATTCGTTGAATGGTTGCAGTCTCACGCCGCTCTGGTTAAGGTTTGGTTCAGTGATTTAGTCGTTCAGTCCGTAGTCTGAAGCTTTGCGGGTCGAAGCCGCCGGCCGGTTGGAGGCTATCTGTGTGGAGTTTAGGCTGACACGTTCTCCTCGTGTCTGCATGGGTTTCCTCCCACATCCAAACACACGCAGGTTAATGTTCTACTCTTAATGGTGTGAATGTGAGCGTGAGGGCTTGTTTTTCTCTACATGTCCGCCCTGTGATGAGCTGGCAGCTTGTCCTCAACATGAACATCCAAACGGAAGCATGGCCAGGCCTTAGATTACATCTCTCTGCACGAGCACAGTGTGTGTGACCTCTCTGTTCTTTGGCAGGTCAGTTCAGGAACATCATAACCTTCACAGAATGACAGTGAATACAACATTTCAGTATTGAATACTGGAAATAAAATCTGAAGTGCCTGGAAAAAAGAAAAAGGCTGACAGTAAAAGTAGTCCAGAGTGGGTGGTGTGACACGTGATCAGTGCCTGTGGAGCAGGTAGGTGAAGCAGCAGCGTGTAGGCGATGGAAGTTAAGCAAACTGTTTACTTTAGCTGACAGCCAAACAGGCGAGCTTCACAATGTTTATTTAATAAACTACCTCCACCTCATAGAGCTGCGTGATGGAGCCCGGATTCACCAGCCAAAGACACTTCATGAGTGTTTCCATAGATACAGAGCCCGCCTCACGAGGACGCCGCTATGTGCAGTGTGTCATGATGCATTTTCATAATGAATTATGAAATGAGCTGCACACACAATGTGTGAAGTAGACAACACACACGCACACACACGCTGCAGCTGATACAATATTCATTGGTTAAAAAGTGCAGATGGACACAGTGTGTGTGTCTGTGTGTGTGTTCAGGATGTTGATGTTGATCAGATGAAGTTTCTCTCTAATCTGTCAGCTGTGACAGTTTGTGGGTGGATTGTCGTGAATGAGCCTGATGACTTTGTTGATCCTTTGATGTTTTATTCAGCGTCACCATTGGCTCAGAAACATCCACTCAGCACTCTGCTTTAGCTTGAACACACTTAAATATTAAACCTGATGGTCATCTAGAACTGATAGAAGTGTAGTTTCACATGTGACTCTGGTCTTAATGTCTATTCACTGGCTCACCTGAAGCATCTTTTTACTGGCTGAAGTTGAAAGCGATGACAGTGACGTGTGTTGTTATCGTGAACACTATGAAGTGGGACCAGGATCAATAGTTCAGTGCAATAAAGTGACTTTCTCTGTTATCAAAATGTTGATTTAGTGTTAAGTTCAGAGGTTAATGAGATGGTACCTCTTAGAGGAAGGCCTTAGCTAATGCCACTTTGAGATTCTGGCTATCATTGTCTGCTAACACGTTAAAAATAGCATGCTAACAATCCAAAGTTTAGCATGTTACATGAACATGCTAAATATCAGTTTGCTACTTTGCTAAGTGCAACAAGATGTGAAATGTTAAACAATGACAGGTTAGCGTGCTAACATGTGAAACATCTGATGTGACATGTCATCAAACAGCGATGACAGTCATCACCAGAAGAGGTATTCATTTTATGATGTGTTTTGGCACATCCAGGCTCCTGTACCGAACTGCTTCATCTGTCACAACACAGCGTGGCATGACCGGTGTGTGTTGTCTTTAGCCAGTATTTATTTATTTAGCATTTATGATAGCGACAGCTGAAGATACGACAGGAAAGAGGGCAGAGACAGAGGGGACGACACGCAGCAAATGAGCCGCAGGTGGGAGTCGAACCTGCAGCCACTGCAGAGGACTGACAGTCTCGATACATGGAGTGCACACCCTACCAGCTGAGCTTGGCCCCCGATTAGCCAGTGTGAGTAGACAGTCATGATCATCAAACAAATGCTGACTGTAACTCATTCAGCTTATTTTGTCATCAAATGAGCCACAAAAAAGTGTCATTAATCAGTTTTTAGTAAAAAGACATTAGTCAGCATCCTTATCTGAAAGGTTTCTTGCTGTTTGATGACATTTATGTTGGAACTGAATCAGTGAGCAACCTGAAGTGATTCAGTGACGGTGCTTGAGGTCAGATGACATTTCAGAGGTGTTTCAAGTGAATTCAATTCTCAAACATTCTTCGTTTCTACGGTTTTTGATCCAAATTCTTGGTGTTGCTGAAAGCTCTGAAAAGCTCATCAGTGTAGCTCGACAGCTGCCTCTTGAACGATATTTTTAGGTTACATAAATATGGTGCTTGCTGGGCTGAATGGGTGAAATGAAGCAGGAAGACATAACTCCCCAGACACGAACCCTTCATCTGCTCACTCCTGCCATCAAAGCCAGCATCTATGGACTCTGAACTCATTAAAGTGGAGTCACGATGTGAAGTGAAACCATTTCAGCCACTAAAGTCTTTGCTATTCATGCATGTGGAGTTTTACAGGAACGTTTGCGATGTGAGATACTGATGCAGACACTTGGTCCATCCGTCTGTGATGTCTGTGATCATTTATCAGTGCTCTGTTGAGAAGGGGACTTCCCTGTGTGTCTCTGAAGATTAAATGTTTACAGATGTCCGTCAGGGACTGCTGCCATGCCCGATCCATGTTTTAAACTCAGATGGAATTTGTGGAATATCCCCAAACAAACTTTAATGAACAAGAACTCTGTGTCTGAAATGAGCAGAGGAGCATGAAGTTTTTATTCTCATTTAAGGGAATCCTGAGCAGCATGTGGGACTGATCAGGACCATGTGTCTCCTCTTAAAGAGCTCAAACCAAATCCTCAGCCGCTGATAAAACTCATCAAGAAACCACAGCCAGGTTCTCACAAGTGTTTTCCTTTTAAGCTTCAGTGGTCGCTGTTTGGCCACTAGGATGTGAAGGAAATCCAACAGGAGCAAAAGAAAGTGCTGTTGAAAGGTCAGCTACATGTAGATGTTATCCAGGTACATTTAGCTTCGGCCTGCAACTAACCGTTATTTTCACTGTTGATTGGTCTGTCGATTGCTCCTCCAGTAATCGATTGGTCGTTTGGTCAGAAAATGGTGAAAAAAGTCCCAAAACCCAAGAAGATGTCTCAAATGCTTTGTTTTGTCCAAAACCCAAAGATATTCAGTTTACTGTCACAGAAAATACTTATTTTTGACTTTTTGTCTGAAGAGCTTACTCAGACCATTTAATTGATCATCAAAATAGCTGGTGGTTAATTTAAGAGGTGGCAACTGTTCAGTTAGTCGTTGCAGGTCTAGTTTAGGTATTCTCTCATGAATCCCATCTTTTAGCCTCTGTTTGTTTATATTTTGGCAATTTATCTCCATTAAGTGCTGCTGAATTAGCTGTTAGCAGCTCCTGTTAGCAGTGTACTCATGGATGTAAAGACAGCTGGACGTCAGTGGACCACACTGATACTGAAGAAAGCTTAAAAACAGTTCTGCAGTCACAAGGATCATCTGTCTCCTGTGATTGTCCACGCAGAGTTATGGACATATGTTTGATGGACGTAGAGATTATTTCCTCAGACATTGTTAGTCACAGTGAAACAGTACGTGTGTGATCTAAAGATATATAAATCATTTCTGTTCAGATCCATGACCCAGTGCCTTCATAGTTCTCCTGTCTTTGGGCCTCAGATACAGTAGAATCTGTCATCAGCACTGTCAGCAGGTGGCGCTGCAGCAGTGACTCATTGAAATCTGAGCACACAAACATGAGCCACGTATTTTAGATCTGGTGTGACTTACGTTCCAGAGGACATCGTTATCTCTAAAGGAAAAATAAATAAATGTTCAAGAATCTGCAGAGAAAATCACAGGAAGAAGACTCCTGATGACTGCAGAGGCTGAAGGTTTCTCCTCTGTCAACAGAATCCAGTGATAGTCTGTAAATTCACCAGTTCACTGCAAACAGGAGGGATGTGCAGGTTAAAAGAACTGCAGCTCAAAAGAGAAGCATCAGTGTGTTTAGACGCGCGGTGTGAGACCTCCTCTGCAGTCTAATGTGCTCTAACGCTCGGTGAACATGTGAAACCTTGTGAATATGAGCAGTCATGTGACAGTGAAAGCTTCATATATCTGCATGTACTCCTTCTTTACTGGAAGCACGAACGTGACGTACCAGAAATGATGCCGCTGTCATCAGAAGAGTCTGATTGGCTGGGACCGTATTATCCTTTGTGTGTGCGTCTTTAGGCCTGTGTGTGTGTGGACATGTATAAGAGCACATCCACAAACACATCCAGCTCTCCCACTGTGTGTCCATGAGTGTGTTCGCTGCACGCTTATCAGTGTGTTTGTGTCCAACTGAGCATTTCTCTGCATGAAAATATGAGTGTGTGCACGCATGTGCACATGCATGTGTGTGCGTGCCCGCCCCCTGATGGCGCTGTGTGTGTGAA
The DNA here is from genome assembly GCF_051107435.1 of Chaetodon auriga. Lineage (NCBI taxonomy): Eukaryota > Metazoa > Chordata > Actinopteri > Chaetodontiformes > Chaetodontidae > Chaetodon > Chaetodon auriga. The sequence continues at coordinate 1,205,462 of NC_135086.1, forward strand.
TGATTCAGAGATGTCAAGTGAGCTCATGAATAATAAACAGGACATGCATTCAGCTGTGAATATTTCATGATGCGTGAAAGTGAGCAGAAACGCTATCGTCCAGTCGAGATCGAGAGATGGATGGAGGAACACAAGAGGGAAAAATAGGACGAGTTGGCGGATGAAGAATAACCGAGGTCAGGTCCTCTGTTGTCACCCACCTCAGATCATGACATGAACAGTTACTCACAAATAACAATAAAAAGAGCAAGTGAACAAGCAGTTTGAGCTTCAGCGTTGTTCTTCCAAACAGTGGACAGCAGCTCTGTGAGGCTGCACGCGTTGTTGGATTAAACCAGCCTTTTCCAACTTTTCTGGCTTATGAATAATAATCAGTGTGTAGTTGTGTCTCTTCGTCATCTTTCAGAGTCTCTGAGCTGTTTTCAGTTCCAGCAAAGAGACTTTTCTCCTCTAAACTTCTCACATTTCATTTCAGTAACTGATCAATATTTCACTCAAAATCAAAGATTAAAGTCCAGAAAATGAAAACAGGTTTGTTTTTTTCTTCTTTCCCATCAATCAGCTGACGACCCCTCACATTGATCTGCTGACCCTTTGGAGGGGCCCGACCCTTACGTTGGGCCACACTGGCCTAAACTAACAGTATATGAAGTATTTAAAGTCGCTCCACCTGCAGCAGCTCCAACAGTAACACGCTGCTCTGACACTGAAGCTTCAGTCTGAACAAAGTGATGAGCTGAGATCAGACACAGGAGACGTTTTACTGCACACACAGTACTTTTACTGCATCAAGCTGAATGTTCTGCTGTACTTTTACTGCATCAAGCTGAATGTTCTGCTGTACTTTTACTGCATCAAGCTGAATGTTCTGCTGTACTTTTACTGCATCAAGCTGAATGTTCTGCTGTACTTTTACTGCGTGAAAAAGCATTCAGACCAGCAAGTAATCAGACTTTTTGTTGTGGTGACTTTGGACTCATGGCCTCAGCGTTTCTGAGCCACTGGTCTGTGAACAGGAAGTTGACAAAGAGGAGAAGAAGAGCAAGGTGGAGTCGATGTGAAGGGAAATAGCTGAGACGTGAAGAAAAGCAGCAGTGTGGCCTGTCAGCAGTGTGAGCTGCTGCAGAGAGAGAGAGCAAATCACAGACGAGGAAGTCGTTCAGTCTGAGATGGTACATGGCCACACACACACACACACACACACACACACACACACACACACACACACACACACACACACACACACACACACACACACACACACACACGGAGCGTTGAGCACAGAAGCATCAACACAGGGCGAACGAGTATGAAGTGGAGTGAAGAGACAGTTACTGCAGACAGAACAACTCAAGGTGTGTGTGTGTGTGTGTGTGTGTGTGTGTGTGTGTGTGTGTGTGTGTGTGTGTGTGTGTGTGTGTGTGTGTGTGTGGGGGGGGGGGGGGGGGGGGGGGGGGGGGGGGGGGGGGGGTTAGATTTCCAGTAACTGTCTGCTGTGGACCATTAAACATGTGACTCTTACCTGGATAAAGAGAGTGTGTGTGTGTGTGTGTGTGTGTGTGTGTGTGTGTGTGTGTGTGTGTCAGAGCGAGAGGGGGATGGTAGCTGCTCTACCAGCTTCTTGTCATACTTTACATAAGCCTCGAATCAACCTAATTTCTCTGTTTCCCTGCCGGGCTCGGGCTCATGCAGGAGGACTGAGAGCATGTAGCAGAAAATTCAGGAAACCTGATTTCACCCCAACTTTTCATATCAGATAAATCAGGATTTAAAATCAGATAAATCAGGATTTAAGATCAAATAATGGTGATTTAAGCTCTCATACAAACAGATTTGTTCTTCGTCAGTACATACGAGTGATTTAAATGAACTTGCAGTTTGTCGTGAGGCCGCTGCTTGAACAGATGGTTCATCCTCTGTGAAGCCTGAATCTGCTCAGTAAATTTCATAATAATCCATCCAGTAAGTTCTGAAATATAAGGTTTACATGTCGATGTGAACGTGACCGAGAGAAAATGTCACCAGAAACATTCTGATTCGACCTCTGGAGATCATGAATATCAACACACACTTAATTTTAATCAAGAGGCCAGTTTGCAAGCCAAAGTGTGTTTGACCTGAAAATGGTGTTAGACTGCAGCCCTCCTCTGGAGACCATGATTGTTTACCCCAAATAGAATTGTGACCAGCAGCTGTTCAGATATCTTCCTCTCTACAGTGTTGGATGGACAGATTGACTTTCCAGCGTTTCCTCTCCCGCGCTGAGAGATAACACCTCTGCAGTCTGCTTCCTAAATGCACACAAACCAGAGGAATCAGAGAGAGACTGCAGGGACATAACAAAGAACCAGAGTTTCTGCTGAGCTCAGGTTTCAGTCAGAGGCTGAGCTGAACACAAACACACACTAACACCCACACACCGCAAGCTAGCTCACAGCTAACGTCTGCACAGGTGCTACATCAGAAGAAGAATCAGAGGGACAATCCCCTTTATTTGTCACACACACACTGGTGAAATTTGACTTCCGCCTTTAACCCATCCTGGTCGTCCTTCCTCCGCGGCAGACCAGGAGCAGTGGGCTGCCATCCAACCGGCGCCCGGGGACCCAGTTCCTTGTGTCACCATTGGTCAGGTGGTGATCTTCTTGCATGTTTTTAGTGGGGGTATATTTTATGGAGGATACCCCAGGTGAACAAACTCCACACAGAAAGGCCTTTTTCCTCCAGCAGCAGGCACCGAAGGCATGGTGGAGGACACACCCCCGGTGCCCGCAGCGAGAATCGAACCCGGGACCTTCTTGCTGTGAGGCGACAGTGTTGCCACCGTTCCACCGTTCCACCGTGCCACCACATGTTTAGCTGAAAAACCACAAACAGTCCAGAAGGTTGAGTTGGTGCAGATGACAGAAGGTGAACAGACACTTTAGCTTCTGTCTAAACACACCTCAGTGTTCACCATTGTAGCTTAGTGTGTTAGCATGCTAGCATTTATCAATTAGCACTAAACACAGTGCAGCTGAACCCGATGGGAGCGTCTTTCCTTCTGCATGTATTTGGTCATAAATTAAAATAATGTTGACCTGATGGAAAGTCAGAGGATCAATAAAGTTATTACAGTTCATCCTGAGGGAACATGAGCGTCTGAACACATCACAACCATCCTGCAACTGGTGAGATGTTTCAGTCTGGACCAAAGCGGTGGACAGACGGACAGTAACGTCTCGAGAGCCGATAAGCTAACGTGGCTAAACTCTTTTCTATGCAAGATAAATCTTTCCTAAAATAAACCTGAGTTGTGTGATGCTGCAGTGTGGAGCCGTGAAGCAGCCTCCTCAGCTTGTCATAAGCCTTTGCTTCATCCACAATCCCCCTCCGTATCATCGGGGACCTAATTCTGCCTGCAGGGTGTGTGTGTGTGTGTGTGTGTGTGTGTGTGTGTGTGTGTGTGTGTGTGTGTGTGTGTGTGTGTGTGTGTGTGTGTGTGTGTGTGTGTGTGTGTGTGTGTGTGTGTGTGTGTGTGTGTGTGTGTGTGCGCTCATGTTCTTCTGTCTTTGTGAGGCCTTTGTGAGACTCTTGAGACCCTGACAGTGAGGACCTTTTTTCTGGTCTTTCTGTGTTCAGGGGGCTGTTGAAAGGCGAACACTGGGTTTGAGGTTTTACCTGCAAACCTGTGTGTGTGTGAATGAGCGTGTGTGAATTATGAAGTATGTGTCAGACCCGTGTGTCTTTGTTCTGTGGTGTGTAAGAATCACTCATGTTCATGTATTATAAGGACACGTGATCATCTCTGTCTCACTCTGTGGTGCAGCACAGCGTCTGATTGGCTGCCTCCTCGGTGCCAGAGATACAGACAGAGCCAATCTGTTGTGAGCCTGCAGCTACAGCAAACATGTTTACCAACTTTTGTCCAATCATCACATTTATAATTAAGATTCATCTGAAGACAGCGTACGTTTTGGGCTCTAACTGGGAGCGTCGTGACCTACATCGCGTGGTGTGTAGTCATTAATGAAAAGCCACTGATATGATTGAGTCTCAATTAAAGCAGGATGTGTTGAGGGGCTCAGCTGGTTTCCTGGTGTCAGATGTGAATAATGGTGATTACTGCAGAGCAGAGTGGGCTGACAGAGAGGCTGCGATGTGTCCGGCATACCAAACACGACAGTGTTAAATTCCTCCGTCAAAGCCTGAGACACATGCAGGCTCCTCCTGACAAATAAGGCTCCAGATTAGAACCTTCATGTTCGCTGCTTTAAGTGTTCTGTGTAATTTTCCATTTTGCAGAGGACAAAGTCCTTCTTTGAGATATTTGATGGTGTCTGTGGTGAACCGCTGACTGAAGCATGTAAAGCCTTCAAACGTTGACACAGGACAGGTTTTAGCCTTTTTTCCAGCACTGTTTATGTACTGCTGGTAATTTAAGACATCTCTTTATTACATTCAGCATTTAGGCAGACAGTTGGTATTTCCTTCAGAAAGTGGAAGTAAGTTAGCCTAGCTCATGTTAGCACTGGGTGGTGCTGTGCTGACATGGTGTACTTTTTACTTCTTTAAAAGTATATTATTATTTAACTGCCGTAGTTACTTTGATTTTATGTAGAAAACATATCATCAACTTAAATGATGATGTGTAGTTGTAGACTAATCAGGTTGAAGCTCTGCTGCTGCTGTCAGTAAGACTGAAATGTGAAGCCCTGAGGTCAATAATAAGATACGGATAAAGAAATAAGACATCATGTTTTGGCTCCATAACTTAATGTTTTACTTTTTAAACTTTACGTCCACTAGGTGTCACTAAATTCTTCACTCTGCTCCTTTAAATGATCCAGTTTGCAGCGATTCTGGTGAAATCGGCTGTCTCAGTTTTTGACTGTTTGTTAAAAGATTTAATGTTAGAAGGAAACTGCAAGTTGTCGTTGTTCCCGTCAGATCACAGTGTTTCTTCTGTGTTATATTTCAGTTCTTGTGCTCAGAGTTTTAATACACAGACACATGCAGAGATAAACTACGCACACACCATCGTGTTCACAGAGAGGCTGTACTCATCTGTTTCTCTGTCAGGTCAGCTGTGACCTCTGACCTCCAGAGGACGGGAGGAGAGTTACTCCTTCAGGCTGCTCCAAGCGTTGTAGAGTATATAAAGTAAACAGTTTTAGTTTTAGTTCCTGGTTCCATGGAAATGTTGTGTTGTTGACGTGTTGGCTGCATATCGAGTCATGTGACATAATTATTCTGCCATTTAGAACAAGACTCCAGAAAAAGAGTTTTCAGTCTCCAGAGAGCATCCTGCTAATCCAGCCATCCATGTTCTTTACTCGATTATCCTGCTGTGGGTCACAGGGGGCCGGAACCTTCCCAGCATGCACTGGGCAGGAGGCAGGATGTACCACGGCTCACAGAGCGCCCAGTTTTCCAACACATGAGCACCCATCAATCTTTGAAATCCCAGAGGGTTGTTTAACAACGCTTACTGAAGGTATTTAGAGTCCTCAAAGAGCGTCTGGATAAAAACTATTCAGTCTGCTGCACAAACATCAGATTTCAGGACATCATCGACAGACCAACATCACCAGTGTCAGTTAACACATCACTGATGGAAACACATGGTACACTTCTATCCAGCAGTGTCATCAAAAACAAACAGGCTTGTTTTGTTTATTTTGTCGTTAGTTAAAATGTTGGCCTGATGTTGGCGTCAGTTGAAAAGTCAGAGCGTCACCAAAACCAGTAGGATTGATCCTGTGAGGAACATGAAGGTCTGTGCGTTCACTTCAAATCTCATGTCTGGACAACGTGACCGACGGAGCTGAAGGCTGAATTTAAAACTGCAGAGCTGAGGCCACGATATCAAATCAATGCAGGAACAGTCACGGCGGGCACAGAGACTCGACCCCCGCCTGACCTCTGCCGCAGTAATAATTGATGGGGACGCGGCTGAATTTTGGCCTGTCAGACAGAAATGAGGGATTTGTTCAAAGCCGCTGAGCCCTGTCAGTTTCCTCCGCTGATGTTTTCCATGTGGCGTCGACAGCTCGGCAGCACGGGGGCGGAGAAGTGGTAACGAGCGAGATGCCAGCCCACTAACAGCACACATACTGTGTCCAAGAGTGTGTGTGTGTGTGTGTGTGTGTGTGTGAGAGAGAGAGAGAGAAGTTGAGGGCACAGTTTTGTGTGTTTTCAAAGATTAGAAAACGCTGCTGAAAAGTTGTCAGTGAATCAAAGGCTGTGTGTGTGTGTGTGTGTGTGTGTGTGTGTGTGTGTGTGTGTGTGTGTGTGTGTGTCTGTGTCTCTCTGTGTCTGTCTGTGTCTGTCTGTGTGTCTCTGTGTCTCTGTGTGTGTGTGTGTGTGTGTGTGTGTCTGTGTCTGTCTGTGTCTGTCTGTGTCTGTCTGTGTGTCTCTGTGTCTGTGTCTGTGTGTGTGTGTGTGTGTGTGTGTGTGTGTGTGTGTGTGTGTGTGTGTGTGTGCGCTCCCTGTTGGAAGCAGAGCTTGGATCTTAACTTTGCTTCTTAATTAGCTCAAGATTTCTGGGGCTTTGCGTCAGCTCTTGGCTCGATGCTTCATCGCTGCTCGCAGGGATTTATTTCTGATTTTATCATCATCCTCACTCTGAACTCTCCCTCACGTTTCCGTCCACAGGTGGGCTGTGGTTGTCCCTCTGACTGGATGAACCCGTCTTCCATTGATCCATCCCTCCATCCCTCCGTCATTCAGAGGAAGGATCTGATGAGAGGACTGCCGAGCGAGGAGAGAAGAGACGACCTGCGATGGCCAGCGGTAGAATGTTTAACCCCTCGTTCCTGTCGGTGTCCTCTGTCCTGCCTCTTCGTTGGTTTCTGATGTCTGTGTTTGTCTGTGGTGTAGCAGCAGATGGTGTAGGCAGTCTGGGTTCTGAGCAGAACCACCTGAGCGTCCCTGTCAGTGATCATGGAGCCTGGGCGACGGCCATGAACAACCTGGGCATCATGCCTGTGGGCATCGGCGGGCAGCAGCTGGTTTCAGGTGCGTCCTCCTCTCAACCTTGCAGACTCTGTCCATGTTCTGGCCCTGACACCTCAATGTGTAGCAACTTAAAGGCAGCGGTGGATGTAACTAAGTACATTTACTCAAGTACAAATTTGAGGTACTTCTCATACTTTCTTCTCCCTGTACTGCTCCACATCTCAGAGGGAAATATTGTAGTTTTTGCTCCGGTAAACTTATCCAACAGCTTTAGTTAATTTATTAAATCTGATGTTTTGTTAAAAATGAAACTCGCCAACAGTTTATTCAAGTAAAGCTGAAACGATTAGTACATTAATCAGTTAGTGGATTGACAGAAAATTGATTGGCAGCTATTTTGATAGCAGTTTTAAGGTCCAGTGTGGAGGGTTTAGTGACATCTAGTGGTGATGTTGTAGACTGCAACCAAACAAACGTCCTTCACCTCGCCCTCGCCTAGACTGGCTGCTAAAACACTGTCAAGAGTCAGTGTCTGGTTTGTCCCTTCTGGGTTACTGTAGAGACATGGTGGACTCTGAGAAGGAGCTGCTCCCTCTGTAGATATGAAGACTCATTCTCAGGAAACAACAACACAACTGTTCTTATTTTCAGATGATTCTACATGAATGTAAACATTACTTAATATTTATGTGACATTTTTGCCCATAGATCCTCCACACTGCAACTTTGAGTGGTTTTTGCTGTGGAATCATTTGATGTTTGATCTTCTCAGATGTTTGATTTGCTGCTTTTCCTCTCAATGGTCTGAATGTGTTTGGACTCATGTGGAGCTTTGGACTGTTGGTTGGACCAAACAAACATGGTGAAGGTGTCACTTTGGGCTCTTTGTGACCACATTTCTCACTATTTTCACAACGTTTCCAAAGCAAACGATCGATTGATTGATGGAGAAAATGATCAGCAGATTGATCCAGAATGAAAACAATCATTAGTTTCAGTCCAGAAAAGTGTGTGTTAGTGTTTAAACTGAGATAAGCCTGAAGTCTTGGAGAAGAACGCAGAAGTCGGCCTTTTTTTTTCCACCTCTGTGATATTTCCCAGCAGCACTCCACTGTTCTCCAGTGTGTCTTCAGGAGGTGGAGGAGCTGTTAGAGCGGAGCTCGAGGTGGAGTCAGAGAGCACTTCTCTAAACTCTCCTTCAGGTGCAGCATCACGCTTCGCCTGCCTCCGTTTCTGCCGCTGAATTCAGATTTGAAGCTCGTTGTCATGCCGGCTTCATCTCAGGCTGTCTGACAGGAGCATCCGTCACAGCTGCTTTAAACTAGACCTCAGACTTGATAAACTGGGTGCCACATACATGTGAGCGGCCTGAGGAGCAGTAGTAGGAGTATAAGTACTGTCAAGATACCCTTCTGTTTGTAATCTGCTGTGAATGGATGATTCATGTTTCCAGATTCACACAAACACTTTTGACTTATTCCATTTTTCACACTGAGCTGATAAAAGCAGCTCAGACTACCCACAGACTGTGGATGGATGGGGCTGTTCGGATCAGCTGACCTCCCCCACAGACGTCAGTCCTTCAGTGTGTGAAAGTGTCCAACAGGCCGCCGAGTCACAGACAGAGACGAGGGAGAGGACGAGGACAGCAGAGAGGAAGCAGTGGCCTGATCTCACATCAGTCTGTGCTGACCCGAATGTGTTCTCTGTGTGTGTGTGTGTGTGCGTGCAGCAGAGGACGGTAAAATGAAAATTCACCACAGTTCATCCATATTTATGCTTTTGTTATAAGACGGTGCAGATTTCAGTCCTTCAGTCTCAAACAGACACTTTAGGCTTTCGACCTAATGGCTTCTCTCCTGGAAACACTTCCAGCGTTTCTGCAGACTGTGAGTGTGTGTGAGCGTGCGAGTGTGTGTGAGGGTGTGTGAGCGTGTAGGTGTGTGTGAGCGTGCGAGCGTGTGAGTGTGTGAGCGCTGATGGCTCTAATGAAGGATGATGAAAACTCACTGACTTTAAACGATCTGGAGTGGAAAAGCTTCTAAATCAGCTTTTAGACGAGGAGACAATAACATGCAGAACACTGAGAGTTTTACTACAACTGATATTACCACCACAGTTACTGCTGTTAGAGGCACTAGTTCTGCTAGTCATTAGTAATACTGCGTGGATTTGATGTACCAGGTTTAAATCTGGATGGAATATTTCACTATGTTAAACCATGAAGTTGTATTGTAGTAACAATGTTGCAGCCCGGTAAAAATACTAAAAGCAGCTGCAGTAATAGTATATAGTAGTAATGACAGTAGTCATGTAGCGGTAGTTGTACTAGCAGTGGTGGAAATGGCATCAACGGTAATAGTAGCAGTAGCAGCAGTAGTAGCACTGGACTAAACTAGCTGTCAATAGTTAACTAGCTGTTAATTCAAACCAGCTTCACTTCAAGTAGTTACATCAGTGAAGTACTGCTTTTACTTTCCCTCTCGATACTTGAGTATGTTTTGCTGGTGATACTGCAGTACTGCTTCTGAAGCAGGATGTTGAATACAGGGTGTGTACTGGTCTTGGAGTATTTTGACATTGTTGTGTTGGTGCTTTCAGTTTAAGGTCTGAGCTCTTCCTCCACCTTCAGGGTGACGTAGCAGGTGGAGATTTTCCCAGAAAATCAAAGAGTGACACTTGCTGTAAAAGGCAGGGCTGGAAGAGCTCAACACAACACAAACTCCAGCATCTGGATCCAATGAAACCTCTGCTTTGGTCTCATTTCATGATATTTAACCACATAAACCAGAGCTGCTGATGGAGCCCAACGTAAACCAGGAGCCGCTAAGCTGACCGACATCCTGCAGCTGTCTGTCTGCCTGTCTGCCTGCCTGTCTGTCTGTCTGTCTGTCTGCCTGCCTGTCTGTCTGTCTGTCTGCCTGCCTGCCTGCCTGCCTGTCTGTCTGTCTGTCTGCCTGCCTGTCTGTCTGTCTGTCTGCCTGCCTGTCTGCCTGCCTGCCTGCCTGTCTGTCTGCCTGCCTGCCTGTCTGTCTGTCTGCCTGTCTGTCTGCCTGCCTGCCTGCCTGCCTGTCTGCCTGCCTGCCTGCCTGTCTGTCTGTCTGTCTGCCTGTCTGTCTGCCTGCCTGCCTGCCTGCCTGTCTGCCTGCCTGCCTGCCTGTCTGTCTGTCTGTCTGCCTGCCTGCCTGCCTGCCTGCCTGCCTGCCTGTCTGTCTGTCTGTCTG
>NC_135086.1:3463124-3465624 GCF_051107435.1 Chaetodon auriga
GCTGCCCCCAAGAGGCCAAAGACTGAACAAACGCAGCTTTAAACTGTTGTGGTGCAGCTAAAAGCCAAACGTCAGGGTTACAATGAAAACAGTCAGATTAACAGAACAGACCACAGCCTTTTTAAAAATTGAATGAAAAATTCAATGCACAATAAGTTCACGTGATGAAGAACAATCGAAGTGTCTGTGAGTGAATCGGTCACGCAGACTTCACAGGCTCCACGTATTCACTGTGCATTGTCCAGCTTCATTAATCTGAGCTGCCGCTTCCTTCATCCTCCCACTTCACCAGCTTTCCATTGTTCTGCTTTCTGCCTTGATTGCCGTCCACTATGCATTAACATTCCACAGACATATACACACCGAGTACTCCCCACACACCCCCATACACACACACACACACACACACACACACACATACACAAACATACATGAACATACACAAACATACACACGTCTGATGAGTGCCAGCCGAGTCAGCAAACCTGCAGGTAAACACAGACGACAGCCGTCACTCGTATACACAAAGCTCTGAAGCATGTACACACACACACACACACACACACACACACACACACACACACTGGGTCCACAGTCGGATGTGTTGCCGGGCCGTGATAAAGCCACCCAGTCTGGTTCTCAGGCTCAGGACAGTCCAACTCAGCCACAAGCTGCAGGCTGGCTTTGGGTCTCCAAAGCGTGTTTGTAGTCGTCACACACACTCAGACACACACTCCTCACTGGTGGTTGTGCAGATTTCAGGATTTCTCACCGTTCACCGTTTCAGCGTCTCGGCTGCTGCTCCGTCCTCCACCAGCACGCTCTCACTTACGTCATCCAACACGTTGGACATGCTTGTTCTGGAGCTTTCACCCAGTTTACCCTGTTTTGTCACTTCTCATGATTCTGAGCACCTCGTCCACATTAACTTAAAAGCTGAGCTTGACAGTTCGCTGTTGGGGTTTGGAAACAGCTTTTGACAACAGCATCATCCCAAAGTTCACCTCACGGTTGCTGTAAACGGTCCGTGCGGTGTAAAATTCATCATCTGCTCGTGTCTGCAAAGCTCTGCGTGGCCCCAGCCGGGCATGAAAAGCAAACTGGACACTTTTCTTGTACCGTACGTCGAAAGCTCCAGAGCAACCGAGGAAGTGGAGGGCGCTTTGTCAGCTGTTGTTATAATATGAGCATGAAGTGCAGACTTCTAAAATAACCTGCACTGACACCGCAACACATTTCTAACCCTGCTTATCATTTATGAGACAGAACACAGAACTCTGCTGCTTGTTGTACACAGCGCTGTGCAGCACAGAGCTACAGACGCTCAAATCATCAGTGACAGCTGAAAACAGGCTGATGGTCTGCTGATTACTGCAGTTTTCTGTGTGTTTATTTTGCCTTTCTTGCACTGCAGTGGGGAAAAATCAATGAAAAACCATTTTTATGACTTAGCAGATGTTTGTTATTAACAGTTTTGTAGTTTATCAAACTCTATTTTACTTAATTTATGCTAACTGTTAAATATATATAAATGATATATACGGTGGCCAGCAAACAAGCTGGAAAAGCCCAAAACTATTTCACAAGGAGAAACCTGCTGCAGCTGCAGAAATGATGCCAATTCAAAAACACACAAATACATTAAAAGCAACCGAGCTGCAAATAAAGACATGCTGCAAAGTCTAAAACACATAAAAACACGGACAACACGATGGGAGTCCTCCAGGCCTCCAGGGGGAGCGCTCAGTGGAACAGGGAGACCAGATGAGACTAAGGCCAAAAACAGAATACATACCTGTTTCTGTCTTCTCACCTCTTTACTCCACTTTCCTTCCTGTCTCAAATACAGGCCCGGGGCTCTTCTGCTGTGATGTCTGGAGATGCAGCGTTTTTTCTTTGCATTTGTTGTTTGAGTTTAAATGTTTAATCTTTGCATCGTTTCTGCTTTTAACCTGTTAGTTTTGTCTTTCTGCAGCGTGTTTCGTTGTATTTGTTTTGGACTTTTGTTGTTGTTTTGTGCTTTTGCAGCATGTTCGCTCTTATCGGAGACCATAGATGTCAGCTTACTGAATGAGACCTTTGTTAAAGCACTTTTAAGGTGCGGCTGAACGCACATCCATCATGGCGGTAAATGAGCCTTTACATTCTGACTGCATCTCAACTCAAGCAAGTTTCAAGAGTTTGGGGGGTTGACTGAGGAAATACGTCGAACCCGTGCCGCCTGAAAACAATATGAAGTACAGATGTAGTTCAGGAGCTAAAATGTGAAAACACATGGGTTGCTCCCTCGCTCTCTTACCACACCCTGGGCGGTCGAGGCTTTCTCCTTATCGCCTCAGCGCCCAATGTGGACGCAAGTAGGTGAGAAACACTCGTGTTTTCCTTTTCTCTCAGTCAAAGTCAGAGACACAAAGGGTCTTTCACCGTATCCTGTTTCCGAGTGCTGCCTCTCAAGGCGTGATTCCCCCTGTGCTCGGCTGGAGTCGAGGGGGGAATAACA